>NW_006921616.1:819480-821139 GCF_000298275.1 Orycteropus afer afer
AGTAATGGGATGGCTGGGTCAAATGGTATTTGTATTTCCAACTTTTGAAGGAATCGCCATACTGCTTTCCACAATGGTTGTACCATTTTACAGTCTCACAAGCAGTGTATGAGAGTCCCAATCTCTCCACAACCTCGCCAGCATTTGTTATTTTCTGTCTTGTTGAACTTTGATACTAAACTATTTTTTAAAATTAATTTTATTTACATGTTTTGAAAATATTGTTTTAAATTGTCTTTAAACCTTAAAATACCATTTAGTAAGAGGGTAGGGTTAACTTTTTCAGTGAGACTCATGTGCATCTCTCCATTTAGAATTATGACTCTTGAAGTCTGACAGATGATAAATTAAAGTTGAATATATTTGCCCCCCTAAATAATCTCAATATTTCACTATAAAAATTATTCTCTAATGAGAGATGTCAACAGTGCTTAACTGAAAGCCATTTTATTTGTTTTAATTTATACAAAATTGAGTTATATTTTTGGCTGCCACTTAGTGAAAGGTCATTAGAGTGTAATTGCCCCTTTAGAGACAGTCTGAAAAAGTAGGCACGAAGCCATAAATGAAACATTCATTCCACTGATCCTTTGGGGTTTGTTTCAATGCCTTCTTGTCTGTTAGAGTTCAACAATGTTGGATACTGTAGGCAAAGATCAATCTGGCTTCATTGTATGAAAAGCAGTGATGACTGGTCATATTCACAGTAAATTAATTTTTTTGGTTAGTTCTCAAGTGAGTAATCAATGTAAAATGGCTAATGGATTGTCATGCTTAACATTCTGAAGGTGACATTTTTGCTTTGCATTTGTTTCCTCCTTTCTTCTCTCACTAGTTATTTCTGCCTAGTTG
This sequence comes from Orycteropus afer afer, assembly GCF_000298275.1. Classification (NCBI taxonomy): domain Eukaryota; kingdom Metazoa; phylum Chordata; class Mammalia; order Tubulidentata; family Orycteropodidae; genus Orycteropus; species Orycteropus afer. The sequence continues at coordinate 820,333 of NW_006921616.1, forward strand.
TGGTTTCAGGAATAATTTAAGAAAAGAAATGGGAGGATGAAGAATAAAATCATTTTTGCTGAAATGCCGCAATACACTTTTATCATACGAGCTGATGTCTCATGAGGAAAATCATATTGTAACAATGTGAGGTTCCTCATAGTATGGCCCCATTAGAAATCACACCAGTTGCTGTCAAGTGGACTGGGACTGATGGTGACGTCATGGGTGTCACATAGAGCTGTGCTCTAGGTTTTCAGAGATTGACCATTGGGAGGTTGGTCCTTAGGCCTTTCACCTGCGGCATCTCTGGGCGGACTGAATGCTTCATTCAACCTTTCAGTCAGCAGCTGAGCACACTAACTGTCCTGCCTAGAGACTGACCAGGTGACAGGAACTGGGACAAAAAAGCCTTTAGAAAGAAGAGTTTGTTAATCTTGTCGGGAGGTGGGCTGTGTTCATTGTTTACTGTAGTTTTATTTTCCAGTGGATTCAAATTTGTTGTTGTTGTTAGGTGTCATGGAGTCGCTTCAGACTCATAGTGATTCCATGCATAGAAGAACGAAACACTGCCTGGTCCTGTGCCAGCTCCACGATCCTTGCTGTACTTGAGTCCATCACCACAGCCACCATGTCAATCCATCTCAATGAGAGCCTTCCCCTCCTTTGTCGACCGTCCACCTTACCAAGAGTGACAGCCTTCTCTAGGGAATTTTCCCTTTTGACAACATGACCAGAGTAGTTGAGACAAAGTCTGGCCATTCTCAGTTCCAAGGAGCATTCGGCTGCACTTCCTCCAGGACAGATCTGTTAGTTCTTTTAGCAGTC
>NW_006921616.1:822669-835016 GCF_000298275.1 Orycteropus afer afer
ATCACTACGAAAGTAGGATTGCCCAACCTTCCTTCCGAGGAGTGGCCGGTGGGTTTGAACCGCCAGCCTTCTGGTTAGCAGTCAAGTGCCTTAGGCACCATGCTACCAGAGCTCAGTGTCCTTAATTTGTGTTCTGCCTTGACTGTGGGCTTTGCTAAATACTCCTTCTCAGAGAGAGTTTTTGTTTTGCAACTCTTTCAACTTCAATTTGCTGTGATGCTAGAGACCTAATGGTCTGGTGGTCAGAGGTGGTGGAGGTTAAGCTTTCTATCATCTTATCATTAAATTTTACTCTTTCGTGTACTTGGGCCTGGGCTGTGCTCTCCCTGAAAGTTTCCTCAGTGGTATAGCTTCCCCTTGCCCCCTACTTGTGACGAAAAGCCAAGCTCAGTCGGAGGGGGTGGAATGCGCTTCCTCTGTGGAGATGCTGGTGGTACTTCACAAAGATTGCTCTGCCTCTCTGGATGGAGGCCCCAGGGCTCTTCCTCAGATCTTCTCTGTGAGAATATGGTGGAGCTCTTGAACGTAAAGGCCACATGAGAGTGTAGGGATCCCTCAGACTGCAGCCCCAGGCATTTTTCACTCTCCTGCTAGTGCACACTCAGCCTCTAGCAATTTGTCAAGATTACCATTTAAATTTTCCTCCAGTTGATGGCTTCAGGAGCTTCTTTCCCAAGTAAGCACAATTCAGTTGTGCTTTTCTACATTTATCTGTCTCTACGATTTCAGGATATCAGTTTGTCCTGCAAATATGGTTATCTGAAAGATCAAAGAAAAGCCAATAGTTTTCTGTTTCTTCTTCTTTTTTTTTTTTTTTGTTTTAAGGTTTGAAATCATTATTTCCCTTCTCTTTACATATCAGGGCCGAAACCAGTCTCTCTCTCTCTCTCTCTTAATGACTTTATGGGGTGTAAGAGTGGAAGCAGAAGGCCCCATTTAGGAAGATATTGCAGTAGAGATGATATGGATTTGATGTAGGATTCTATTAGCAGCGGAGGTAGTGATGGTTGGATTTAGAGGTGAAAATAATTGAAATTTCTGATAAAATTGAATGTTATGTTGATATGACAGGTAAGGGATGATTCAAGATTATTGATCTCTGGACTTGGGGAATTGTGGTACAATTTACTAAGACATGAACCCCAGAAAGAAAATCTGGTTTTCTAGTTGGATATTGTAGATTTCAGATACCTATTAGATTTTGAAATGAAGTTTCTTCTGGAGACTTGGAATGATAGCAGACGTCATGGCTCAAGGCATATCTCCTAGAGTTATTGTAATGGAGACAAGATTTATTTAAAGATTTTTCAAAGACTTTCCAACTCCTCCTAGTAACTTATGTCTCCCTGCTTGGAGGCTCATGATACCTAGTAGCTGTCCTTCACAGTGCTTATTCCAATTGTAACTAGAAATTTTATACAACATTTTCTAAAATCTCTCTCTCCCTTTTTTTTTTTTTTCTGATAAACTATAACTTTATAAATTCAAGAGTGATATTGTCTTGTGCATTACTCTTTCCTCGAAGCTCAGCACAATGTGGCTTAATACTTGTTTAATAAGTAAATTAATGAGCCAAAAAATATTATATGATCCTGGCCTCAGCTGGATTACTTAAAACAACCATAGGCAAAGATCTTTTAATCTGTTCCCATACATACTAAATGTCCATTCTTTAAAAGTCAGTAGAGGTTAAGAAAATAATAAAGTCACCCCATTGAATTAAAAAAGAAAGGTGGCTTTACTTAAAAGAGTCATTATGTAAATGTGCCACATCAATATGCTAGTAATGGCAAATACTATGTGACAATTAAATTGGGTTTTGCATCTCATTGATTAAAGTTAACACTGCCTTCACACATCATTGAGTTCTCATATCATAAACAGTAATTAAGATATTAATCATAGTGATACTCAGATGGTATAAATTGGTCTAGTGGAAAGGTATTCTTTCTTTTCTTCTCCTTCGTTTTTATTAATCCTGTGTTAGTACATTCATAGTGGGAATTATACACATTATGTTATAGAGATTAAACACACACCCATATAATCATTGGTATAAAGCCTGTGGTTAACTAGGAATTTTCCTTTTTTTTTTTTAAATTTAGGTCATTTACTTTCAGTGTGAGCCATATTAGTTTTCAGAAGCTAAACGTGCTTTTAGAGAGTAATCTCATTATACATAGTAATGTGATTACTTCTTTAATGAAAATAATTTCTTATTTGCCAAAGGAAAAGCAAACAACAGCAAAAAAAAAAAAAAAGAGAAAGAAAAAAAAAAAGGCAAATTGGGATCTTGATAGTGTCCCTTTGGATAACATTACATTTGAATGAAAACATCACCCATTGCAGGTACTCAGAACAGCGAATAAGCCCACAAGTCAGGGAATTGCTATCATCACTGTGTGTAACAGGTGAAAACACAGGCTATTGTTGCAAGGAAAATTGGGCATTGGTGCATATGAATGAGAATTTTAGCTGATAAAATGAAATTATTCCAACACTACCATGGGTAACTTAAGTTTTGCAATTTACATATAAAGAAAAATACACCCTGTGAATAAAATTATTTCAGGAAAATCATTTGTCCTAAATGTAAAATGAAACCTCTTCTAAGGTGAGAAAGTGATATGAGGAACCGAAAGCCATTGTGGGTGGTGGTTATTATTGCTGATTTCTGTGTCTCCTTTTGAGCCTGGGCTAAGACAATCAAAAACCAAACTCGCTGCCATCAAGTTGATTCCAACTCATAGCGACCTCCTTTGGGTTTCTGAGGTGGTAAATCTTTATGGAAGTAGATTGTCCAGGCTTCCTTCTGTGCAGTGCTTGGTGGGTTTGAACTGCCAGGCCTCTGGTTAGCAGTCAAATGCCTTAGGCACTACACCACCAGAGCTCCTGTGCATATATATGTATGTGGTGGTGCAGTGAATTATTTGTTATGTATTTTCTAGTCATGGTCTCTGTGACTCCCATCAGATTATTGGGTGGAATTATGCAAATGTGAGGTGCTTGCAGCCCACAAAGGAATTGAGTACCTTGCTAATAATGTTAATAAGGTACACATACCCTTGTGGGCGTGGGGCCACCAAAATAAGGTGCGTGGGACCCTAATGTGGGGAGTGGTCAGTTTTGCCATTCTGCTAAGTTTAAAATGAGCCCTCCTGGGGTCAGAAGGGAAAATCTCACTGCCATCAAGAGAGAGGAGCCAGAGGTGGAGTGGAGGGCCTCCTCAGACCTAAGATCCCTGCACTGGGGCTCCTTGGCAGAGACAACCAACAGAGATGACAAGCTGAGACGATAGCAGTAGCAGAACCAAGAGACACATGTCAGAGCGGCAGCCTTGCAGGCCCACAGAGAGGAAGCTGAGTGCCTTTGGGCCCAGTTTTCCAGTAGAGAAGATTTTTATTTTCTTTATGTTGAGGTGTAATCCATACTGCAGATTATATTCTAGGTGTACCTATGGGTAGAGCTAAAAGAGCATTGTAACACACTTACTCAAGTAGGGCTGAGGCCAGGCTGAGAGGCCAAGGGCCAGAGAGGCAAGTCTGAGGGCATAGCAGAGGATAGAGTGTCCTGATCGAAGAACTGTACCCCGAGAGCATTCCTGAACCTGAATCGCAACCTATTATTTCCCTAATAAACTCCATAATTGTGAGTGTCATCTGTGTGTTCTGTGTGGTCATTGCCACAAATTATTGAACCCAGCGGAGAAGTAGTGAGTGTTGTGGGAGGGACAGTTGGTGTCAGAATTGGTAAAGAGGTCTGGAGAGTTGCAGCATGTCTGGCCTTTTAGGAGTCAGCCTAGGGCTGCTGATGGTGACTCTGTCTCACCTTTGTGAAGTTAGAGGAGGTCAGAGGAGGATGCCACGCCCATGTCCTCTTTGCAACTTCATGTATGCTGTTGTTGTTAGGTGCCATAGAGTCATCTCCAACTCATAATGATCCTATGTACAGCAGAATGAAACACTGCCCAGTCCTGTGCCAGCTCCACTATCTCTGCGATACCAGACCCTATCGTTGTAGCCACTGTGTCAATCCATTTCATTGAGGTCCATCCCCTCCTTCATTGACCCACCACTTTACCAAGCATGATAACCTTCTCCAGAGAATGGTCCCTTCTTAGAACATGACCAAAGTAGGTGAGACGAAGTCTGGCCATCCTCACGTCCAAGGAGCATTCTGGCTGCACCTCCTCCAGAGCAGATTTGTTAGTCCTTCTAGCAGTCAGTGGCACTTTCAGCATTCTTCGTCAGCACCACACTCAAAAGCATCGACTTTTCTTTGGTCTTCCTTATTCACTGTCCAGCTCTCACAAGCATATGAGGCATCATATGTGTCAGGTGCACCTTAGTTCTCAAGGAGACATCTTTGCTCTTCACCACTTGAAAGAGGTCTTTTGCAGCAGATTTGCCCAGTTCTATATGTCATCTGATAGCTTGACTGATGCTTGCATTGCTGTTGATTGCTGTTGTTGTTGTTGTTGTTATGTGCCGTTGAGTCAGACCTGACCCATAGCGACCCCTCCTTGGGTTTCCAGGGCAGTATCACTACGGAAGTAGATTGCCCCATCTTCCTTCTGGGGAGTGGCTGGTGGGTTTGAACCGCCGGCCTTCTGGTTAGCAGTCAAGTGCCTTAGCCACTACGCTACCAGAGCTGTTGATTGTAGAACCAAGTAATACGAAGTCTTTGACAACTTCAATCTTTTCTCCATTTATCGTGTTGCTGCTTATTGGTCCAGTTATGAGGTGTAATCTATACTGCAGATTATATTCTTCAGTCTTCATCAGTAAGTGTTTCAAGTCATCCTCACTTTCAGCAAGCAAAGTTGGGTCATCAGCATATCTCAGGTTTTTAATGAGTCTTCTTCCTCCAATCCTGATGCCGTGTTCTTCTTCATATAGTCCAGCTTCTTGGATTATTTTCTCAGCATACAGATTGACTAAGTATGGTGACAGGATACAACCCTGACACACACACTCTCTTCTTGATTTTAAACCACACAGTGTCCCATTGTTCTGTTCAAATGACAGCCTCCTGGTCTATGTACAGCTTCCGCATGAGTACAATTAAGTGTTCTGGAGCCTTAATTCTTCTCAATGTTATCCATAATTTGTTATGATACACACAATTGAATGCTTTTGCATAGTCAATAAAACACAAGTAAATATCTTTCTGGTATTCATATATATGACTATTAGCTTAATATCAATTTTTAAAAATCATTCTTTTTTAAATTTTTTTTTAAAATTGTGCTTTGGATGCGAATTTACAAAGCAGATTTATTCATTTGAAAATCAATTAATATAAAATCTTAATATAAAAATTTATCATCTTTTTGTTTTAAATTCTACTGATCAATAAACTGCAAATTTAATTAAATTCTCTTCAGATATCTCTAAAATACCTTCTTTCACATTCTCAGACTTGTGAAACTATGGCTTTACGTCCAGTGATAAAAGAGAGTGGATGCTATTCAAAAATTTTTATGTGCCTAGTGTGCTGGGACACTTTAAGTATGCCTCCAAAGGAGGGCCGTGGAATCAATAAATTAAAACTTAACGTAAAATAGAGATACAAAATAAAATCATTGTTTCAGGATTTTCTACAAAATTAAAAATTCAAACTCCCTATAATACAGGCCATAAAAACTTCCACGGAGCGTTAGTATTAGAGGAAGGGTCATTAATAACCCACAGTTTGCAGATGATACAACCTTGCTTGTTGAAAGGGAAGATGACTTAAAGCACATACTGATGAAGATCAAAGACTACAGTCTTCAGTACGGTTACACCTCATGTTTTGGTCCTCTGGTGCCACTGTAACAGAAAACAGCACAAATGGGTGGTATTAGCAAACAGGGATTTATTCCATTACAGGTTAGGAGGCTAGAAATCTGAGTTCAAAGTGCCAGCTCTAGCAGCTGAGTGAAAGCCCCTTGACCTTGATCTTCAGCTCTGCATCTTGCTCCCAGCCCACTGAAGCTGGTGGCTTCTCTTAACTCAAGCAGCTGCTGGCTGCTGAGGATGACAACCTCCAAGTCAACAAGCAAAATGACACAATTCCAAAATCATCAAGCAGCATGGCAGGCCACTAATTCAAGTACATTAACAGATTGGCAAACAACATGACAGGCTACTGAGATGAAGACTCAGCAAAATGCAGGATCCAGATGTGCCCAAGAGCTAGAGGCCTTCCTCAAAGCTCTTATATACTGAATGCAGACCACATCCTGAAGGCAGCTACTCAGCTGCTCACAGTAGATTCCACCATGGAAGTGATTACCAGTCTCATCCTGGGGAATAACTACATCCAACTGCTTAAATACTCAACACCAGGCCCAGCCAAGTTCACACAAGGGTATCAACCACACTTCAACATAAAGAAAACAAAAATCGTCACAAATGAACCAATAAGCAACATCATGATAAAGGTAGAAAAGATTGAAGTTATCAATCAGGAACTTTGTTTTACTTGTATCCAAAGTCAGCACTCAAGGAAGCAGCAGTCAAGAAATCAGACATCATATTGTACTGGGAAAATTTTTTGCGAAAGACCTCTTTAAAGTACCAAGGAACAAAGATGTGACTTTGAAGATTAAGGTGTGACTAATCCAAGCCATGGTATTTTCAATCGTCTTATATTTTTTTGATTTTCATATGCATATGAAAGTTGGACAATGAATAAGGAAGACCGAAGAAGAGTTGATACCTTTGAATTATGGTGTGGCAAAGAATACTGAAAATATTTTGGAATGACAGAACAAACAAATCTGTTCTGGAAGAAGTGTAGCTGGAACACTTCTTGCAAGTGAGAATGGCCAGACTTTCTCTCACCTACTTTGTTCATGTTGTCAGAAAAAAACATTCCCCAGAAAAGTATATCATGCTTGGTAAAAAGTCGAGGGTCAACGGAAAAGGGAAAGACCCTTAACAGGATGGATTGACAGGATGGCTGCAGTGATGGGCTCAAGCAGCGCATGGATCATGAGGATGGCACTGGATGAGGCAGCATTTCATTCCGTTGTGCACAGGGCCACTACGAATCGGAGCTGACTCAATGGCGAATAACACACACAGTTCTATGTTTATTTGTCTTTTAACCGGATTAATATATTTTTACTAATTGTACCTAGCAATAGTTCCTTGTATTTTCTTCATTGTCTGCTTTCTGAATTCTTAATTGAACAGTTTTTGCTTTAGATGTTAGTGAGACAGCTGGGGGCATTTTGATTCCCACAGAAAGGAGAGAAGAAAATATCAAATCCAAAACTGCTTGAGCTACACATTTTGCTAAGCTGTTTCAGTTTACATTAATCTAAAAATCATATTATGTATTTCCTGAGGCAAGAAAAGAATGACATTCTAGATCTTTTGGTTTTCCATTAGATCTCTCTCTCTCTATATATATAGAGAGAGAGCGAGAGAGATAGATAGATATACATATACATATACATATATGTATATAGTTCCAGATTTGAAGCATATCAAAGGGCTAAGTCTTGTGGGTTCCACCATCTCTATCAGACTACTAAGTCTTGTTTTCTTATGATTTTGAATTTTGCTCTACATTGTTCTCCCATTCTGTCCGGAACCTTCTGTGGTCCTACTCAGAGCAGTCAGTAGTTCATGATATCAAAGAAAGAAGGTGATAAGAACTACCTTATTAGCAGTATGGAAAGGGGAATCTACCCTCCCTAGCAAGTGGATTTTGGCAAATTAACCACCATCATTCCCCACTTTACCAGTACTCAATTTATTGAAGATAAATGTCTTTACCTTCCACAAATATTATGGACTGTAAGAGTCAAATTAAATTGCCTGTGCGCTTTTGGAAAATGGAAGCATGCTTGACAAGTGTAACCTCCTAACACTGCTATTCTCTGCAAGGGCTTTTGTTCACCTAATTATGAACAAATTCTAAATCATCTTCTTTGCTCATACTTTTCTTTATGGCACATTTCTTATATCATCTCCATCAGGTAATATTCTTTTTAGTCTTCTTTATAACAGTTATAAAAGATTTCATATGTGTTTTTTAATTTCCACTCGACTCCTGCCCATTATCAATGAGAAAACAGAGACCATTAACAATACATTGCTCATTGACCACTGACCAATAAATTTAACGACCACTGAACACAACAAGAAGCAAATTTCTGTTTCCTATGATGGATTTCTTTACATGGGCCCCAAAAGCCCTCACTTTCACCTGCTCAGATATCTTGCTCTAAACTTTAATTGGGCTCTTTTCCATAGGTTATAAACATCCTTTACAAGCTAATTACCTGATAATTAGAATGTATACTTGTCAACCTAATTAAATATTAATTATTTAACTTATTGATAGAAAATCCTTATTCAATCTTCAGTTCTTCTTATGTTAGACTTTATAGCTCAGCTTCTTCAAAAAGGCATCTAGACATTCCTACATCTTATTTTACTCTCTGTTTCAACTTTGTGTGTTTGTGTGTATTTAGCATTAAAATATGAAAAAATCTATTCAACATAAAAATATAGAATAACATTAATAAATAACAAGAATTTAGTAATTATAAAATGTAATTTGTAATAATCACTCAAGTTAGACATAGAAAATTAATAGCATTAGGGAATTTGTCTTCCAATCATAATACAGTAAATCTTTCAAACTTAATCTTCCACCTCACTAGTGGCTATGTGTATTTAAATTAAAATAATTTAAATGAAATTAAGTAAAAAATTCAGCTCTTCAGTCACACTATCCACATTTCAGGTGTTCAGTGCTATTTCTGACTAGTGGATACTCTACTAGAACAGAGAACATTCCCATCATCAAAGCACATGTTATTGGACAGCATTGAAATTAAACATGTGTAGGATATATATCTAGAAGTAACATTTAATGAATGCAGACTTAATGATGGAAGATAATGTTTAAATGTGACCAAAAAACGCAAAAGGCAGATTTAATTGTTATGCATTTGTTTTGGATTGAATAGTGCCCCCTTTCCAAATTTCATATCCTTTTCAGAAGCTCTGGTGGTGTAGTGCCTAAGCCATTTGACTGCTAACTAGATGGCTGGCGGTTCAAATCCACCAGCCACTTCTTGGAAGGAAGAGTGGGCAATGTACTTCCGCAGTGATATTGCCTCGGAAACCCAAGGAGGGGTTACTATGAGTCAGATCTGACTCCACAGTAATGAGGTGTTTTTTTTTGTGTGTGTGTGTCCCAGAACCTCAGAATCTGTTTGGGTCTTGAAGATATAATTAGTTAACGTAAGGTGAGTCATACAGAAGTAGGGTGAACCTGAGATCCAGTATGACTAGTGTCCTTGTAAGAAGACAAGAGACATGTAGAACAACAGGCATACATGGGGAGACCATGTGAAGACTGAGGCAGAGACTGGTGTGATACATTTACAAATCAAGGAACCCAAGGATTACGGGCAACCACCATGCCAGGAAGATGCAAGTCTCCCCAAGTTCTTTTAGGGATACAGTGGCTCTGATCACCGCTTGATTGTGGACTTCTAGGCTTTAGAACTGTAAGAGTATACATTTCTGTTATTTTAAATCAAGTTTGTGATCAACTATGGCCACTCTAGGAAGCTATTCATTGTGACTGTCAATATGCAGGACCTCACCTCACTTCCTCAGTTCCACTGCCAACATTTACTCCAGCTATCCAAGCCACAGTCATTTACCCAGTTCATTATTATCACACATTTTCACTTCTTGCCTGTCTTTCCCACTTGTCCCCTGCCCTCTAAAATCTATACTGCAAATCAGTAGAGTGCCATTTTTAAGACTGTCACCTCTCTCTTCAAAATATCTTAAAATAACATTTTATTATTATTCAGAGAAAAAGCCAAAGACTGTAGAGTAGTGTATGATATGCCTTCTCTCTCACCCCTCTGACTTCACCTCCTAGTTTCTCATCCCAGTCTCTGAAGCCAGCTCAATTTCTTGGCCTATTTCCACCTCTGCACACTGGCACTAGCCATGTTTTCTTTCTGCAGAAACCTTCCCAAGATTTCAATATGTTTCAGAGTTTTTCTCACATGTTGCCTGGTAAGTGGGACTTAAAATCTAGACCCCATGTATGTCTGTTGTAATTTGTATCTTCACACATAAAATTGTAATTTCCATGAGAACAAGAATTATTATATGTAATATGTGTTGCTGAATCTGGTTCTACCTTGTTCCTTGTACAGTATTTGGCACATAGATAGCACTCAATAAGTACTTATTCAATGATTTTTTTTTTTTTTGAGGTTAAACTACCATGATCTCAAATTTGTTCCTAATTTTACATTGTCAAAAAGATAAATTTGTCTGTACACTGAAAGGCTTAGGGGTAAATTCAATGTATACAAACTGACAGGAGATCTCTACCATGTTGATTAGGTTCTCAGCATAGTAATTTGTAATGAAAAATACCACAGTCAGTTGGAGCAGATGCTTGGTTTAACCAGTATGATCTCTTGCTTCAGAGTGTTGTTGTTGTTGTTATGTGCCATGGAGTTGGACCCGACTCATAGCGACCCCTCCTTGGGTTTCTGAGGCAGTATCACTACGGAAGTAGATTGCCCCATCTTCCTTCTGAGGAGTGGCTGATGGATTTGAACCACCAGCCTTCTGGTTAGCAGTCAAGTGCCTTAGGCATTATGCTACCAGAGCTCCTTGCTTCAGAGTACCCATGAAAATCCAACAAAAATTAGGAATTAATTGTTGAGCATAAAGTTAGGATAAGGCATCTTATTTACCTGATTCAAATGTTTAATGGCAAAAAGTCATAATAGATTTAACCACTATTCTGAAACTGCACTCCTATAAATCTACCTTACAGATACCAAAAAAACAACTCACTACCATCTAGTTGGATCTGACTCATAGAGATCCCTCCTTGTGTTTCCCAGATGGTATCATTACAGTAATAGATTGCCCAATCTTCCTTCCGAGGAGCGGCTGGTGGGTTTGAACCACCAGCTTTCTGGTTAGCAGTCAAGCACCTTAGACATTATGCTACCACAGCCCCTAGGGCCTGAGGAGTGAGCTTGTCCCAGCCCACATGTTAATTTGGACTTTTAACATCCCAAACTGTGAGGTAACAAATTTCTCTCCTTATGAGCCACCTAGTTTTTTTTTTTGTTGTTGTTGTTGTTGTTTCTTTTTTTTTAATAGGAAAATAATACAACCATTTAGCTAGCTTTGGAAATGTAGCAGAAAATATTTGTTATGGTTTTAACAATTAACATGACATTTTTATCAAAGAGGTTTTTGAAAAATGCTAAAGAGCACTCTTGCCTGATACAGGTTAGCTTTCAAAGTGAAATTCAGAGAAAAAAAAGTGACTATCTCAGCTTAATTATTTATTCTTTATTGCTGTTTAATTTAAAACTATTTTATGTTATTTTTTTACCCAGTGGTAAGTATGTCAGACTATAATGTTTGGAAATATTTTTAAAGAAAAGCAAATTCCTAATATAGTGCTTCCTTCATTTCATAAAGGTTAATAAGTGTGTTTACATGCATAACATTTCCTGCTACCTGGGCTGTACTCAGAAACTGCAAGATACTCTCAAAATCTATTTTAACACTATCTTCTAATGGAGGAAAAGGACTCCCTGCCTCCAGTTCCTCCCCTATGTTTCAACTGGGGACATCCTGCACAACCAGAGGGCTATATTTCTGAGCCATTGCTGAAGCTAGATGGGACATGTGACAAAATATCAGTCAATGGTGTATTGCTGGAAGTGATACTTTGAACTCTCATCTCTAAAAGAAAGATGACTACTTCTCACTTTCTTTTTTTATCATCTCATGATGAATCTGTGGAGCATACCTGCCTGTCTGCTTGAGATTGTCTGTCTATTTTAGTACAATGACATGAGAGGGAAAATGCACTTCTACTTGAATCTAGTACATGAATTTTTTGATCCCTTTGCCAGAGCATCCTAACTCATACTTATTCCTACACACCAAGGTGTTAGGACATGGACATATAGCGGATGCTTATATACAAAATACTCCATATGTTGTTAGGTATATTATCTCTTAATTTTTATGCATCACAGCCTTTCTAAGAAGTAAATAGATTTTTTTTTCCCTTCTAGCAAGAAGATCTATGTATCCCTAATGAAATGCAAGAGTATATTTTGTTCATTGGCATGCTAACATTCTTCACAACTAGTGTTCCTTTTCAAAGAAAACATTTCTAGTAGTTAAAAAAGTGAAGAAAGAATAAGGGAGAGTTCCAGCAAGATGGCAGACTAGACAGAAAGACTGCACAGACCCTCTTCAACAAAGAAAAGGGAAACCAATTAACACAGACACAGAAGATAATCCTGTACCCCTGAGCCATGAATGGAA
>NW_006921616.1:838962-840404 GCF_000298275.1 Orycteropus afer afer
GCAGCACTATCTACAATAGCCAAAAGATGGAAACAACCTAGATGTCCATCAACTGAGCAACGGATAACCAAATTATGGTACATACACACAATGGAATAAACACCACAATGCTAAAGAATAATGTAGAATCTGCAAAACACCGCATGACATGGATGAACTTGGGGGACATGCTGAGTGAAGTAAGTCAATCACAAAAGGACAAATATTGTATTAGTCCATTATTGTAAAAGTTAAGAAAAGGTTTATCTATAGAAGGAAATTTTCTTTGTTGGTTACCAGGGATGAGAGGGGAGGGGAGAGACCGCTGTTGGATAGATAGAGATAAGTATTCATTTGGGTGAAGAGGAAGGGCAATGTACCACATGTGAGTGACCAATATGGCACCATTGAGGATGAGAAAGACATAAAGAGGTACATGGGAGGTACAGACAACAAAGATGAACCCTTTTGCACATACAGTACTGCATTGTCAGTAAAGGCAAACATGGGTATATGGATGGATAGATGGATGGACAGGCTAAATGATTAGGTATGTCTATGAAATGGGGAGTGTATCCAAGAACATATATATGGTTGGCAGACAATGGTCCTATAAGTTTATGTGAATGATCAGAATTCCCAGGTATATAGTAGAGCTGACAAGGGGCAAGGTTGTGGTCACTTCTTTGCCACAGCCAGCTACTCAGAGGGACCGAGTAGTTGACCCAGTGGGCTTGGGACCATAGTCTCAGGGGACATCAAACTCAATTGGCATAACAAACGATACAAAACATTGTTCCACCTCCTACTTTGGCGAGTAGCAACTGGGATCTTAAAAGCTAGCAAGCTGCCATCTAGATGCAACGATGGGTCTGTATTCATCCAGAGCAAAGAAGAATGAAGAAAAACAAAATCAATGGAAACAATTAGTCCTAGAGACTGGTACACCATCCGATCTGCAGCCTATATGACTATGAGACCAGAAGAACTAGATGGTGCCCGGCTACTACTGTCATCCACTTGGAAAGGGGATCTATTTAGGAGATACTGGATAGAGAGGGAGAACAATGTGGAACAAAACTCAAAATCATTTGGAGAAAAAAAAAAAAAAAAGATGGGGACCAGGTTTACTGGTCTGATATAGCCTGGTGGAACCACTGAGACTATAGCCCCTAGCTGCTCTTCAGGTCTGGAAGTGAACCCACACTTGTGGTTTCCAGCCAAACAGAAGACAGGCATATGAGTTGAACATTTACCTGAGGTAGAAAGAAGGGCTGCTTCTTTCTACCTGGGGAGAAAGAAGGGCTGCTTATGCACAGGGAGACAGCTCAGAGGGCAGGAGTGTAAGGAGGCATGGACACTGGGAAGTGGTAACTATGGGGAGGAAGTGGGAGGGGAGCTGTTGCATTGTGGTAAACTGTGGTCAATGACATGAGACAAAGTATATGTGAACTGCTGTATGG
>NW_006921616.1:840564-846727 GCF_000298275.1 Orycteropus afer afer
TTGTGTTTATTTTGTTTCCAGAAATGTTGTTGACTTCTTTTAGATAAATCCCAATTTTAAGTTAGTTTCTAAATACTTATTATTATTTTGTTGTTGTTGTTCTTGTTCAATTATTTACCTATCATCTATCATTGAAATAGGAGTAGATACAAAATCAACAGCTTTTGGAAGTTCCTATACTTTAAGATGGTTTGGAGTTGGAAAAATTCTGGTCTATAACCAGTGACATTTTTAAGTACATTTAAATAGAGCACAAATTCCTAAAATGAAGACATATGCTATCTACAAGTTCTCACTCAGGGAGAAGAAATTTCTAGATTAACAAACTTGGAAGATTTTAAGTATTGAGAGTAGAACAATGATCACTAGTGAAATCATTGAACATACCTAAATTACTAAAAAACAGAGAGTATAAAAAAGTAGTAAAATGACAAAACGGAGAGTGACTTAAATATATTTAATTAGAAAAATTATACCATATTTCAGGATAAGCAAATATGAATGTCATGTGTGATTAATAGATGTATACAAATGTTACATTCATCTTTGATGAGAAAATAATGGTTATGTTAGAAAGAGCTGGAGACTTGATGATTGTCCTAATTACTGAACTTAGTATAAAATTAGATGAACAAATAAACCTGGGATTATCAAAATAATAGTTTACAAAAAGAGCAACTGATGTGTATCGTGGTAGATCTAAACTAATTAATTAAGATAGGATAGGCCAGTGATTACGTTATTCTAAGATAGCCCTAGACTCAATTTGTAATGTGTCATGCCAGTAAAAAACAAAATGGTATGATGCTTTCAAAACTAAACAACTAATTAATTAGAAGGTTAAGAAGTTCTATCCATAAATGGAATATAAATGCAAGCCAAATATTTGCAAATAACTTTTCAGAATTTCCTGAAAATCGTGACATTTGAAGTATCTGAATTTGATCACAATGTAAAATTACACGAATATGTATTTCATGATATGTTGATATTTTTTATTTCTTAATAATCAGCTCTTTGACCTACATGTGATACTCTCTGACCCACACAGTTTAAAAGAATTTGAATATAGATAGAGACATTAGGGATTTTAATATTAATTTCTACGTCTAATCTTGTTCCCGACTATATTCTATTTTGCCAAAGCATCTGTTCTGGTTCCCTAGTGCCACTCTGACAAGAAATATACTACAGATGGAATGGCCTTAACAAACAGGAGTTTATTCTTTCATTTGGAGGCTTTAAATCCAAGTTCAAAGTGCCAGGTTCGAGGGGCTGGGTGAAAGCCCCTTAACCTTGGGGTCCAGCTCTGCCTCCTGTTCCCGGCCCACAGGAGCTAAAGGTGTTTCTTCACTCAGACAGCTGCTGGCTGCTGAGGCTGAGAAGCCCCAAGGTTGACAAGTAAAAAGGTACAATCCCTATGTTACCAAACCACGCAGCAGGCCATTAACTTAAGTCCATTATAAGTTCCAAGGTCGGCAGAGCATAGCAAGCTGCTAAGCAACGACACAACTACATGCAGGGTCCAAGCGTGCCATAGGCTAGAGACCATTCCCAAGGCTTCTCCTTATATACTGGAAGCAGACCACATCCCAAAGGCAGCTACTCAGCTGCTTGTGGTAGATCCCACCATGGAGTTGATTGCCAGTCTCATCATGGGGAATAACTACCACCAGCTGCCCAGCCACTCAACCAGGCCCAGCCAAGTTGACACACAAGCACAACTACCACAGCATCTTTTCAATAACCCTAACTCAATGTAAATGCAATAGTCATTTGTTATATTTCAGCTTGCTATGAATAGCCTGCTAGATATATTTATATGGCAAAGACTCATATTAATTTATGAACAGTACTGTGAAATCAATGTTAATGTATCTTGTGGTGATTATTAATCTTTTAGCAGTAAATAAAGTGAACACAGTTGAACATGAATTTTTATGTACTCTGCATTACTAATTCAATTTACTAAAATACATTAAGGAAGAGCTTAAAGTAGACTTATATCAGTGCTAATATTAGCCAGCTTTTATTTTCATTGCCAAACATGATACACTGCTTCCATAGCAACTGACAGTTGGAGGTGGGGCTAAAATGATCAGTAAAGCATCTTAGATTATACCAGACAGACTTAGATTATAGAGTGAATAGGAAGACCATTTCTGTTGAAAATTTTGACCGAGGTGTCAGTGCTCTCTACCCAGACTATTGGGAACATACTGCTAGCTGAAGAAGTTGGGTTATAGCTCTTACAGTGAGAGAGTAGGTACACCATGACCACTGCAGGCATCACAATAGAGCCACGGTTGTGAACTACCTTTGAGTATTAGAATGAACGACTTAGAGGATATAAAGAGCCCTGGTGGCGCATGGTTAGGGGCTCAGCTGCTAACTGAAAGGGTGGCTGTTCAAACCCACCCAGTGACTCTCTGCGAGAAAGACCTGACATTCTGCTCACATAAAGATTACAGCCAAGAAAACTTTATGGGGCAGTTCTATTCTGTCATATGGGTTTCTCTGAGTGGAAAGCCAACTGAGTGGCATCAAGAAACAACAGCACTTATAAGATTTAGGCTCCTGAAAGGATATCTTTGTTGAACAAAGTCTTTTCAGCATATTGTGCTGGGACAAGTTATTTATATGAAAACAACAACAAATGAACCTTCACCTTCAACTCACACCACTCACAAAAATTAAGTCAAGAGTGACTTTCAGCCTAGAAATAAGAGCTAAAACTGTAAAAATTCTTGAAGGAAACATAAGAAATTTTTTATGATATCATGTTGGACAATGATTTTGTGAAACAGGCAAAAAAAAGCATCAATGATAAAAAAAATTGCTTTTGGTTTTCAAAAACAACTGAGAAGATAAAAATCAAGCTGCAGCTTACAGGAGAAAAAAGAAAAGGAAAGCATTTATCCAGAAAGGGATCTGTACCCAGAATTTAACTAAGACATGAAAATACCCACAAAATATTTATATATTAATATTCAGTGTAGCTCAAATGTGAAAAGAACCAAAATGTATACATCACATGGTGATCGGATAATCAAATTCTTGTATTTTCTTTCACATTACTCAACTCTAACAATAATGAAGGGCAGAATATTGACTCACATAGCAAAATGGATGAATCTTAACACATTCATGCTCAGAGAAGTCAATGTAGAAGGCTACATATTGGATTATTCTGCTCTTCCGTAACTCTAGACAATGCAAAGAATATGACAGCCGCTTGGTGGAGGCTGGGGTTGCAGAAAGGCTCCAGGGAACTTTCCAGGGTTTTCAGTTTTCCATATCTTTGTTGTGTTGCTGCCAAAATGCATTAAAATGGATGAATTTTATTAACTGGAAATTCCACTTCAATAAAACCTAGAGGGACAAAAAGTACATCACGAATCCGGTTGTTATTTCTCCATTGCCACCCACCTAGTCAC
The DNA here is from genome assembly GCF_000298275.1 of Orycteropus afer afer. Taxonomy (NCBI): domain Eukaryota; kingdom Metazoa; phylum Chordata; class Mammalia; order Tubulidentata; family Orycteropodidae; genus Orycteropus; species Orycteropus afer. Next base: position 844,002 of record NW_006921616.1, read on the forward strand.
AGTTAACACCCTAATTTATTAAATTATTTGAATGAAATTCTATCTAGTCTCCTTTCTTTTGCCTGCCTCCAATCCAAATTTCCATCCAGTAATTTAAATAATCAGTTTGGAACTAAAACTGATCACACTATTCCCTTTCTTAAAACATTATGAAGACTTCCTAATTTAGTAAGGGTGCATTGCTAAGCCCTGATTAGTCTACAAAGGAGCTGTGGAGGTGCAATGGTTAAGCATGGCTGCTAACCAAAAAGATGGTGGTTCAAACCCACCAGTCACTCAGTATGAGAAAGATGGGGCAGTCTGCTTCTGTAAAAGTTGAGAACTCTGTTGGGCAGTTCTACTCTGTCCTTGAGGGTCACTATAAATCCCCATTGACTTGGAGGCAATAGAATGGGACTATTCTACAAGCCCTGAATAATGGGTGTACATTTTAACAATCCAGTCTTACGAGCCGACCTTCCTCAACTTCTAGTCTCAATGCCTTTTTTTCACTTCTCCCAAAAGACAAAGATGTTTTCCCCATCAAGATCACATACCTTTTCCTTAAGCTCTCCCAACAAAACAAGTCTCCTTATTTCATTCTCTCATCATAGTCCCATTGTCTTCCATAGAACTGATTATAGTTTGCAAATGTGGGTCTGTGTTTCAGTTGATTCATATAACATGTCTATCCAACACTGTACTGAAAGTTTCATGAGTCTATGGAAAATATTTGTATTGTTTAAAGTATTAGAGCCCCCTAGCACAATGTTGGTATTCTAGGGACACTTGAACCTACCAACAAAATATAAAAGTATTTGGCAGTGTAAAAGTACACTGTTGGCCTTGCCAGCTGAAGGCAAACTGCTTCTGATGGTCTTTTGAAATTGGTATCGAGAAAAAAGCATTGGCCAGATCAATAGCTGCATACCAAGTACCAGGAGATGTACTAATTTGCTCAAGCATTGAAACTACATCAGGAACAACAGCAGCAATTGGAGTCACCACCTGATTAAGTTTATGATAATCTACTGTCATTCTCCAAGATCCATCTGTTTTTTGCACAGGCCAAATAGGTGAATTAAATGGGGATGTGGTGGAATCACCACCCTTGCATCCTTCAAGTCCTTGATGGTGGCAGTAATCTCTGCAACCCCTCCAGGGATGCGGTACTGCTTTTGATGTGCTATATTTGTAGATAGAGTCAGTTCTAATGGCTTCCACTTGGCTTTTCCTACCATAAAAGCCCTTACTCCACATGTCAGGGAGCCAATGTGGGAATTCTGCCAATTGTTGAGTATATCTATTCCAATTATGCATTCTGGCACTGGGGAACTCACTACAGGATAGGATCAGAGACCCACTGGACCCACTGTGAGATGCACCTTAGCTAAGACTCCATCAATAACTTCACGTCCATATGCCCCCACTCTGACTGGTGGGCCACAATGATGCTTTGGGTCTCCTGGAATTTGTGTCAATTCAGAGTCAGTGTCCAGTAATCCCCAAAAAGTCTGATTATTTCCTTTACCCCAATAAACAGTAACTCTTGTAAAAGGCTTCAGATCCCTTTGGGGAATGCTAGGAGAAAGATTGATGTTATAGATTTTTGGCAATGTAGTGGGGTTCTTCTTCAAAGGAACGTGGCCTCCCCTTCATTCAAGGGGTTTTGGGTCTGTAAACTGACTCAAGTCTGGGAATTGATTGAAAGGTCGTGACTCTGTATTCTGGTGATTCAATCTAGGTTGCTGTTCACGTGACCTAGAATTCTTCTGTCTATACAGATCAAGTAAATATTTAGTAGGCTTGCCATGTATTTCACTACTAGGAAAAACACCATGAGCAAATAGCCAATGCCATAATTCCACATGAGTCAGACTATTCTGATTAGTGTTCTGACTCTGCTGTCCATTATGGTAATCATGCCCACCTTGCCTTTGTCGATTTACTGCTGCCACTTGGCCCCTACTACCACGGGTCCAATCAGCCCCATCATAGTTAAGTGTCTTAGTTCAATTAGGGCAGTTCCCACTGTCAAATCAGGTTTACATAAAATAGCAATCACAGCAGTCTTCAAAGATGCTGGAGCTCCCTTCACAAATTTATTCCTCACCGTACTGGTGAAAGGTGTGTCTTCTGGACTCTCCATTTCTGGATCTAGGGGTCTAATCTGATAAATCCATTTTAACAAGCCTATTTCCTTAAGCCTCTGGATACCTTCTTCAACATCATACCAAGGCAGGTCTGGTACTTCAGCTTGACTTAAGGTATGCCACCACATAATCCATGCCTCAGTAAGCCAACCAAATAAACTATTAAATCTTTTCCTAACCTCTTGAGCTGAGACATTGAATGAAGAATCCACACTTAGTGGGCCTAAATCAATAAACTCAGATTGATCCAATCTTACATTCCTTGCACCATTATCCCACACCCTCAGTAGCCATTGCTATACCTATTCTCCAGGTTTCTGTCTGTACATGTTAGCAAAATCAAGTAGGTCTTTTTGGTTATAGCATATCACCTTCTCAGTCATACTTTCTATTTCACCTTTTGGGGCTTGCTTGGACTTGACTTTAGTTATGGGTTTCACAGCAACAATGGGTGCTTGAGGCAGCTCCTGAGAGCATTCAGGAATGTCTTCCATGGCCTCTGCCTCAAACAGTGACCCAGCAGGACCGGTTTGGCTAGTCCCATCAAACTGAGAATATTTCAACAAACAGATGCCCCATTGGAGGCACTCACTC
>NW_006921616.1:848322-878759 GCF_000298275.1 Orycteropus afer afer
TCCATATGACCCCATTCCAGGTTTCAGGATCCCATTTTTTCCCAATCAATGCTCTCACTTTAACATCAGATACTGTTCTGGACTGGCAATTTAGTTGGCATTATAATTCAGCCACCCTTACAATAAGACTCTGGGTTTGGTTTTCAGCAACATCAGCTCTGTTACTAGAAGATATAAGGCTTTCTTTCAGAGCACAGCTGGAAGCACCGTGGTCTTTTATGCAGTGCTTAAGCTGAGACTCAGCAGCTCTGAGCTTATCTTGCTCTTTCACCACTTTGTCTAGTGTAAGTAGGACCAACCAACCAGCTTCCTTATACTCCTCATTTTGACAAAATTGCAGAGAAGTATCAAATATCTGATCACCCAGAGCATCACTTCTCACAAGTACTTGATCTATTGGTGATGCTATTTCACGTATTAATTTTGCCACCTAATGCCATGGATTAGCAGGGCCCTCTTTACTAGCAGACACGGAGTCGCTAGTGTCATTAAGATTAATCAAACTGGAGAACCAATCTAGGAAGCCCATCCTTATGATTTTGTCTCTCTAGAACCACTCCTGGTACCAAATGTATTAGACTGGGTTCTCTACAGAAACAAAAACCAGCAAAACTTATATATATATATATATATATATATAGAGAGAGAGAGAGAGAGAGAGAGAGAGAGAGAGAGAGAGAGAAATTTATCTTAGGAAAATCGCTCACAAACATATAGAAGCTGGCAAGTCCAAAGTCCCTAGATCAAACATCAAGCTGGAGGCTTTTCCTGGCTCCCACAACCACAGGGGCCAAGAAGCTCAAGGCTCGCAGGCAGTACACTGGCTGTTGACTCCAACGAATGATGAATCCAAGATCTCCAGGCCGAATGGTGGACTGCTCACTCACAGACAGTTGTAGGCAGCACAACTGAATCCCAATCCACAGAAGAATGTCTCTCTTCCCAGGATGTCCCTGCATATCTTGGAAGCAGGCCACACCCCTAGGGAAACTCCCCTTCAACAGATTGGCCACTAAGAACACAGTCATCAGATCCCATCATGGGAACTACCACACGAACTGGGGTCCAGCCAAGTTGTCACACAGGTCCAACTATCACACCTGGCCAATTCTTTAAGAAGTGGATGGCCTCTTCCTTCTTCCTATTCTGTCTCAGTCTGTAAGCTGCCTTGAAACCCTTGCACCACGTCCAACCCTGCTGGTGTCTGAAGCACTGGTGGCACAGCCTCAAGCCTCACAACAACATGCAAACCACAGTAGTACGACAAACTGACAGACAAGTTCCTCTCCCTTAGCTGTTCGAAACCTCTCCACCCTCCCCTTACCCGGATCCTGCTTCTTTGTCATCCCCGGATTCCCCTCCTTCCTGCCTATTGGGTAGGGACAAGCAGAGGACTTAATACTGTTAGCTTAGATTCATGCAAAAAACAAACAAAAACAAACAAACAAACAAACAAAAACACCATCTCCATTGAAACAAAATAAAACCTGGATTGGAGCAAAGTATTTGTCTGCCAGATCAGTTATCAATCTGGTCAGCCCTCCCAATGTTATAAAATGTTACACACACTTTGATTCTTCTTTTGAAATGAGCTGACAACAGTAATACATGAGATCTATACTTGTGTATACATTTATGTTCTTGTTCTTTTTCATGTTTTATGTTGAACTACATTTTGCAAAGACATTTTTAAATGGTTGGGACAAATTTAGAAATTACATAGGGTTTTTTTTTTTTTATTTTTAAGAAAAGATGAACTGACTTTTAATTGTTTATGGAAGACAGGTGGATAGAAATCCATCAAGTTTCTTGTGCATATTACAGAATCATATCAGATATTTCCTAACACATTTTCTTCTGTATAATCCTCACCGGATTGGGTCAACTAGTGAGCATAGATGAAGATGGCAGGAGCCTGGAGACCGTCTTCCTCCACATGGTCTGGCATTCTTTACTCTGCTGGATGCCATGTTAGGTAACCAATTTAAGAAAGATTGGCGTTTGGCTGCTCTGGCTCCTAAGCTATAGGATACCTGACAGTTTGGTCTATTCCAGATGCTTGAATTTTTCTCCCTTTACCCTTAACATTTAAGGGGAATTTTTGGATTGGATTAAACAAAATGATCAAGAAATTTGGAATTTATGTTGTAGAACTTTCTATCTAGCCATAGTTTTTTAAGGTTATAACATTACTAACAAAAACCAGTTGCTATGGAGTTGAATCCAACTCTTGGCATCTCACGTGTGTCAGAGTTGAACTGTGTTCCATAGCGTTTTCCACAGGTGACTTCTTGGAAGTAGATATGCAAGGACACCATTTTCACCATCTAAGGATTCTTTAATACTGGGATTAAAATAAAAGAGTTTTATCTTCCTACAGCACTCTGCCACCAAAGCAAATCATGCTTTTTTTGTAATTTGTAATTACTATAGTAAGTCTCTGTCAAAACACTATATTGTTGTTGTTGTCGTTATGTGCCATCAAGTCGGCCCCGACTCATAGCAACCCTTCCTTGGATTGCTGAGGCAATATCACTACAGAAGTGGATTGCCCAACCTTCCTTCTGAGGAGCGGCTGGTGGGTTTGAACTGCCAGCCTTCTGGTTAGCAGTCAAGTGCCTTAGTCACTATGCTACCAGAGCTCCCAAAAAGACTATATGGAATAATTTTGAAATAATTTCCTCTTGCTTCCCTACTTGTTTTGATAAGTACTTTAACTGCTCTCTCCCTTACACTCTTTTTTTTTTTTTTTTAGCAGTTTCTAATGACATCTAATACTAATTGCCATGCCGTGGTGTGCCAAACACCGTGTGATAAACAAGTGCTAAATACTTTGATTGCTAGGCCCATGACTGAAGAGTTAAAATGCATTCTTAATTAAATGCAAATGAGTAAGACTTAACTTCAGAGTATAATATAAGCTAGAGTCATGTTTTATCTTCCTTGAATAGAAATGTGCTTTTTGATATTATTGCTGATGTAATGTCAAGGGATTACTGTGAATATTTTTCTTAGAAGATGCTGTTTGGTAAACATAAGAGAAGTTCATGGTTTTATACAGGCAGAAATTCAGAGAATGCAGTCTAGGATAGTAACAGTTATCAACATTACATGAATAAAGAGAAAATTGCCATCAATTTATGGTTATTCTTCAAATTGAAGTTGACAAGAGCAGAAATCAAGCTTTGTGCAGAAGAGAACTATTGTGCTTAAATCATTCCATCTTTGATTCCTGTTTAAAATCAATGACAATTTTTTTTAAAAAAAAAAACTGTAAAATAGCATGTTTATTACATGTATATAAAATGGTATATGCAACGTGGCGTAAAAACCAGTTTCATGATTGTTGTTGTTGTTAGGTGTCATCTAGTGGGCTCCAACTCATGGTAACCCTAAGTACAATAGAGCGAAACACTCCCTGGTCCTGTGCCAGCCTTATGATCCTTGCTATATCTGAGCCCATTGCTGCAGCCAATGTGTCAATCCATCTCCTTGAGGGCCTTCCTCTTTTTCATTGACCCTCCACTGTACCAAGCATGATATCCTTCTCCAGGGAATGGTCTCTTCTGACAACATGACCAAAGTAGGTGAGATGATTTCTGGCCATCCTTGCTTCCAAGGAGCATTCCAGCTGTACTTCTTCCAGGGCAGATTTGTTCATTCTTCTGTCAGTCCGTGGTACTTTCAGCATTCTTCACCAACACCACAACTCAAAGGCATCGACTCTTTTTCAGTCTTCCTTATTCATTGTCCAGCTTTCACATGTGTATGAGGCTGTTGAAAATACCATGCTTTGGATTAGGTACACCTTAGTCTTCATAGTGACATCTGTAATTCTTAACACTTTAAAGAGGTCCTTTGCAGCAGACTTGCCCAGTGCAATATGATGTCTGATTTCTTGACTGCTGCATCCATTGGTATTGATTGTGGATCCAAATAAAATGAAATCTTGGACAATTTCAAACACTTCATTATTAAAACAAACAAACAAACAAACAAAAAAAAACTCACTGTCGTTGAGTCAGATCCTGACTATTAGCAACCCCGTTTTGGGTTTCTGAGGCAGTATCTCTATGGAAGTAGACTGTCCAACCTTCCTTTGCAGGAGTAGCTGGTGGGTTTGAACCACCAGCCTTCTGGTTAACAGTCAAATGCTATAGGCACTATGCCACCAGAGCTCCCACTTCATCATTAGGCATTGCATATTTGCATGCTAATAGCATATTGTTGGGTAACTTTTCCAGAGGGCATAAACTAGAAAATGTTTTATGAAATCAGAGTAAATAATCAGCTTTTAAGGAAAATACAGCATGGAATTTATTTTTTAATATTCTGTATCTGCTCCAGAATGTACAGAGGTTTATTTTTCTGTTATCAACTATGCCTTTCCTTATAACATAAATAATAAATTTATGGAATGCATATGTTAGGGATTTAATTGCGTCCTCCCACATATATGTTTTCAATCCTAGTCCCTCTACCTGTGGTTACAGTCTCATTGGGGGATGGATTTTCTTTGTTATATTGTTGAGGAAGTATTAGTGTAGGGTATGTTTGAAGTCAGGAGCTCTGGTGGTGTAGTGTCTAAGGCATTTTACTACTGAGCAGAAGGCTGGTAGTTCAAACTGAACACCCACTCCTCAGAAGGAAGGTTGGGCAATCTACTTCCGTAGAGATACTGCCTTGGAAACCCAAGGAAGGGTCGCTATGAGTCGGATCCAACTCGTTGGCAGTGAGGTTTTTTTGTTTGTTTGCTTGTTTGTTTGTTTAAAGTCAATCTCTTGAGATATAAAATAAGGATAATAAGGAAGCAGACACAGCAAAGACAGATGCTATGCCATATGGGGACCACCAAGGAACCAAGAAAGAGAAACTGAAAAAAGGCAAGGATCTTGCCTAGAGGGCACAGAGAGAGAGCCCTTCCCTAGAACCAATGCTCTGAATTCAGACTTCTGGCTTCCTGAACTGTAAGACAATTAATTTCTCTTTGTTAAAGTCCTGACTTGTGTTATTTCAGTTATAACAGCACTAGATAACTAAACAGGAGCTCTGGTAACCTAGTGCCTAAGGCACTTGACTGCTAACCAGAATGCTGGTGGTTCAAACCCACCAGCCACTCCTCGGAAGGAAGGTTGCCTGATCTACTTCCGTAGTGATACTGCCTCCAAAACCCAAGGAGGGGTTGCTATGAGTCAGATCTGACTTGACGGCACATAACAACAACAACAGATAACCAAAAGAATGTATATAAAAGGAAGAAATATGGATAAGAAAAGTAATATTAAACCTTTAAAAGTTAGGAATGCAAAAATAAGTTTATTATTATATATAGCATGCACACACACACACACACATACATATATATGTGTATATGTAAATGTATACTTTGAATTATGGAGTAAATAGTTAAGTTTTTGACTGCTAGCTGAAAGGTTAGTGGTTCAAACCCACCCAGACACTTCAGAAGACAAATGGTAAGATTTGCTTCCAAAAGTTCATAGCCACTGAAAACTCCATGGAGCGCAGTTCTACTTTTACGGACATGGGTTCATCATGAATTGGAGTTGACTCAATGGCAACTCTTTTGTTTTGTTTTGAATCTACTTAAGTAAATCTCCTTTTTTCAGTATCTCAGAGAGTTTGAGAGAGTATTTTTCAGTATTTCAGAGATGAGAAGGTCCCTTTAAACCAAAACAAACAAACAAACAAACAAAAAGGTTCTTTTCTATCCTGCTCAAGCAGGGAGAGTGAGACCTGGAGGAGTTGGGGGTAATTTTTGTCCTCCACAATAAAAAAAGTTTTTTGTTTATTTTAATATATTCATCAAAACAGTTTTCTTTTTAAAAAGCCCCCCACTGCTGGCAGCCCACTGGCTGCCTCTCTTCATGTCCCTCTCCAGCATGGACAGCCAGATGGGGTCCTGAGTGGCCCAAACACCCCTTTGAGTCTTTTCCACCCAGTAGGTCTTTGTGGGCAGGGAGGAGAGTGCCCTGAGTTCCGTGGGGGGTGTGGTGAGGCAGCCTGTCCTCTGATGCTCTTCTTCCAAACTATTCCAGGCCCAAGAGGCAGTTGATGTCTTGTACCAGGCCAATGATGCTGGGCCTCCAGTCTGCCAGGTATCAAAGCTAATCTAACAGCTGTCATACATGATGTGAGGCCTCTCCCAGGGATTACTGAACATACTCTGGAGGTCTACCTTCTCTTTGCAGTAGGGACACGTCTGCTTCTTTTCCACATTGCACCAGCTGTGGGTGCAGAACTTGTGGAATATGTGATGGCAGGACAGCCTATGTATGTTCTCAATGATGCCCTCTTCAATGACTTCCACAAAGATCTGCTGCCCACACATGGCACAAACACTGTCTGAGAGGTGTTTGGTAAGCATGCCTAACTCACCATAGAGCCCTATGGTAGCCGCCATGAAGTCTGCACATATTTCTGCAAAGTCTTGCTCAAGAACTCCATAGTAGAAACCATACAAGAGGAGCAAAATGCCAAAGTCCATAGCATCTTGTGGTTTGATTTTGAATAATAAGACCAGAGAGAGTGAACATGACAGCCATGTAGTCCACGATACCAGTGGCATAGCTGATTTTACAGATCAGCAGGAACCACTTATAAACCAGCCTTGGAGTTGTGTGTACTAGAAGATTTCAGGTGGCTTGGAAGGTGGCAAAGGCAGTGATGGCAGAGAACAAGATGCAGATCACTAGGAGCCTCCACCAGTGCAGGTTTACTGTGAAATAGAGGGGGCTACCCACATCTGAAAGAGGGTCACCATCTTGTAGGAGTATTTGTTATATTAATATATTTTAATCCTAAAATATATATTTTTGCCCCATGATGACCAATAATTAGTTTCTAATTGTACATCTATATGCCTTTCATTGTCTTCAATGACCTGCAGCACATTTTTTCCCCTACAGGATATGAGTGAGGATGGGGAAATTGAAAGAGGCCTGGCTTAATCTCCTTGTAAAGTTGTTAATAACTAATTTCTTAATAAGCAAACTTGTGTATTAGCAGGGGCAGAGTTCTTCTCTCCAGAATTTCTTTAGCAGGATGTCTCTGTTTTTAGGATTGCTATGGTAAATAAGGAGCTCTGGAAACGTAGTACCTAAAGCATTTGATTGCTAACCAGAAGGCTGGCAGTTCAAACACACCAGCCAGTCCTAGGAAGGAAGGTTGATAGTGATACCACCTCGGAGACCCAAGGAGGGGTCGCTATGAGTCAGGTCTGACTTGACGGCACATAACAACAACAACAACAATGGTAAACAAACTCAAGAGTGTTTGACTCTATGGAAAATGTCTTGTAAGTTATACAACTACATGGGAATGAAATGAAGATCTGTCATGAACTGAAATGTTTACTTTCGTGTGAATTGACTCCACACCTTGTGAGCAACCTCATCTTTGAACCCAGGCTAGAAAGTACCTGTGGGATGTGGGAAGAAAGAGGCTAGGAATCCACCCTCAATGTCCCAGCTCTCCTATTTTATCTGTACTTTCTCAATTCTTTCTTTCTTGGGAATTTTAGTAAAGTGTGATACTGGACTTGTTCAATGATATGTTGAGTCTGATCTGATCATCTGATCCTTTATTTTATTGAACACACAGACACATGAAGCTCTGGTCCTTCTAATTTTCTGTTGCTTTCTCTTTTCTATTGGTGTACTCCAGTTGTCTTTCATAGTGAAGTGGTTACTCTACTCATCTTCTCCCTGTCTTTTCCTATGTTTCTATAACCTATCTTCGTTGTTGAATTATCATGTTTCATAGACAAGTAGGTAACTCCCTGGTTACTGGATTTTCAGTTGAGAATAGTAGAAAACTGCATTTTATTCTAAATTATTTTTATTTACTTTGATTACCAACAGCAGACTGAGCTAAACATTATCCAGGAAATATTTAATTTTATTAACAAGGGGCTAATTGCTAAGACTATTAAGCAAACTATTGCCCAATGCTAAATATGTTACTAGATGTCTGTTGGAAGTCAGCATCTTCTAAATAGCCTGAACATTTTTACAAAAGACAATTTGTTTATGTAGTTTCATGTTTGTACTTCACCATATTTCAGATGCTGTTTAAGTGGCTGGATAGAAATTAATTAATTAGATAATAGATTAATTAGAGTCTGGATCCAGGCCAGGATCAAAACCATCAAAATTTAAAATTCCCAAAGGTTGTTGTTGATTATTGACATCAAGGTGACTCTGGTTCATGGAAATGCTATTTGTGTCAGAGAAGTGTGCACCATAAATGTGTCATGCAAAAGTAGATGGCCAGACCTGTCTTCTGAGGTATGTCTGAGTGGGTGTGAGCTGTTAAATCATAAATAAATATCTGGTTCCCAAAATAGAGTCAAACAGATTAGAATGTGGCTGGAACAGATTTGTTACAAGAAAAATGAGCATTCCCAAATACAAAATATGAGAACAACAGTAATAATTTTATCAGCACAGGATCCATGATATTGCATCAGAGATGGGAGATTTTTAAAATGGGTTCTTTTAGATATGTGTAAATTCCCTAAACTCGTCATACTGAAGACAAATCTCTAATATTTTAAAAATCATTATTACCAGAAAGTATATGTCAATAAATTTAAATGAATGAACCCTAACACCTGGGAGTTTATTAATATGGCAGCATGCTTTCAATATATTTATACAATAATTACGGATTTGACAAAATCATCTCCTTTATTATTCAGATAGAAATGAAAACAACTGAAGCATTTGAAGATCAGTGTTTAAGTTGTCTTGCTTATCAGGTTTTCTTCAGTGAGGAATTCTACTGATGATTATTTAATGGAAATGATTTACTTTGGTAACTTTAGATTGCAAAGGGGAGGGACATTGTTAGACAACACTAATTTTCAGGCTAATGATATTTTACAAATGCTTTGTTTGTCGTATAAACCACACCATGAACTTTTAAAAATCTAGCAGAACTTGCCAATTAAACTTATAGCTTTTAAATAAAACCTTAATACCCAACTGTATCATTTTAATTGTCACAGTAAGTCTAGAGGTAAATAAATAACTTGCCAAATTAAATTAACTCCTTCACCATTGCTAATGACTTAACCAATATTTATCAAAATAAGTTTATAACTTCAGCTGACACTTATTTTCTCTAATCAGCTCATTTATTTTGCACATGAAATAACAGAATTATCACATCAAAGTCTTTTCCGTTATTAATAAGCAAACACTTTTTAGAATTGGAACTTGAATACAGTTTTAAAAAATCTCTTCTTTGTGAAGTCTTAGAGCAGTCCCATGTGACTTGTTTATTTCAGTTTTTGAGATTTAACACCATGGTTTATACTGAGTTGAGCTAGACTCTTCTTTCCCAAAGTTTGAATAGGTTTATTATTGAATATACAGAGATCACAGAAATATTTGAACCAGTGCCTGTTTGAAGCTGATATTATGGAAAAAAGTAACAGAAACCAATATTTACAGGACAATGTGTAAAACCAAATTTCAAAACACCAATATTAAACCTTTGACCTACTCTTTTAAACTGTCTAAACAATTTTCATTGTATTCAAACAAGAAAAAAAATTATCAGTACAGACTCAGCCCTCTAAAATTTCAATAAATTTTTCAAATGTTAATATTCTCATTGAATTGTAGTTGAATAATTCCTTTCCCACATCCTCTCAAAGTAACTTGAAAATATCAATTTGATAAAGAACTAACACTGAATATTTTAGTATTAGAATATATTTAGAGTATTCTATATGTTTATTATTACCCATATTTATTTTAGTCTTAATGTACAAATCTTATAAATCTCTCAATAATAAAGTCATGCAAATTTGCCTTTTAAAATCAGTAAAATTATTGGGTTGTGGAATGAATGGCATTATTATTTAAATAACCCTTTGCAATGGAGAAGTCAAGCTTTTATCAAAAAGAAAAAGTGCAATATAAGATTCAGAAGCTTACATTTTGAATAACAGAGTCTTCTCCTCTTTGACTTAGAGATAATAAAAATAGAAGGGGAAAATGACACAAGAGTAAACAGAAGCCTTACTTGATATGCGGGCAATAGAAAATCCTATATTCATTGTATTATTCAAACATCCAGTTAATTTTCTGCTCAAGTTACTTTAGGTTATCACATTTTCAATATTGCTTCAGTTGAGACTGTTTTTTAGATTTGCATTAATGTTTATAAAGTTGGAATCTCTATGTATACATGCAGATTTTTCATTGGTCAAAATCCAGAGAGCTTTCTACTTGGAACTCTGATTAAATATCTTGTCTTAATTCAAGCACGGACACTACACTCAATAACCATTGAATTAAATACATGTGTTGTTCTTGAATAGAAGTACTGCATAGGATTTCCTACACTGTAATCTTTATGGATTACACCTCAACATAAAGAAAACAAAAATCCTCACAACTGGACCAATAAGCAACATCATGAAGAATGGAGAACAGAGTGAAGTTTTCAGGGATTTCATTTTACTTGGGTCCACAGGCGACACCCATGGAAGCAGTGGTCAGAAATCAGACATCATATTGCACTGCAAAAAGCTTCTGCAAAAGACCTCTTTAAAGTGTTAAGAAGCAAAGAGCTCACCTTGAAGACTTAGGTGCACCGGACCCAAGCCATGGTATTTTCAATCATCTCATATACATGTAAAAGCTAGACAATGAATAAAGAAGACCAAAGAAGAATTAATGCCTTTGAACTGTGGTGTTGGCTAATAATACTTAAAATACCATGGACTACCAAAGAAGGGAGCTCTGGTAGCATAGTGGCTAAGGCACTTGACTGCTAACCAAAAGGCTGGCAGTTCAAACCCACCAGCCACTCCTCCGAAAGAAGATGGGGCAATCTACTTCCGTAGTGATACTGCCTTGGAAACCCAAGGAAGGGTCGCTATGAGTCAGGGCCGACTCGACCGCACATAACAACAACAACAACAACCAGAGGAAGGAACAAATCTGTCCTGGAAGAAGTACAGTCAGAATGCTCCTTGGAAGCAAGAATGACCAACTTGGTCATGTTGTCAGAAGGGACCATTCCCTGGAGAAGGATATCATGCTTGGTAAAGTGGTGGGTCAGCAAAAAAGGGGAAGGCCCTCAACAAGATGGACTGACCCAGTAGCTGGAACAATGGGCTCAGGTACAGCAGGGATTGTGAGGCTGGTGCAGAACGTGGTAGTGTTTTGTTCTCTAATACATATGGTTGCTATGAGTTGGAGCCAACACAGTGGCACCTAACAGCAACATAAACGCTATAAGGTTCAACAGAATCCTAAACTGAGCATCATTAAAAAAATACAGTGATAAGAGGTATCTTTGGAAACTGGGGGATCTCAGTCTCTTATCAGTAATGCAGCTTTGAGCAGTCACATGACTTTTGTGAGCCTCATTTTCATCCTCTGTGCTGGTGGCGTAATGCTGAAGGCATTTGACTATTAGCCAGAAGGCTGGCTGTTCAAACCCATCAGCCACTCCTCAGAAGGAAGGTTGGGCAATCTACTTCCATAGTGATACTGGCTAGCAAACCTAAGAAGGGGTCAATATGAGTTGGATCCAACTTGAGGGCAGTGAGTTTTTAGAAGCAGTGGCTAAGGCATTTGACTGCTAACCAGAAAGTTGGTAGTTCAAACCAACCAACCACTCCACAGAAAGAAGATGGGGCAATCTACTTCATGAAGATTTACTGCCAAAGGGGGTCTCTATGAGTTGGAATCCACTTGATGGAAGTGGTTTTTTTTTTTTTTTTGAGAGGGGGTAGCTTTAGAGGATGTATCAAGTTGAAGGTTTTAAGGTTCTTTCCAACTCTAATGTTTATGGGCCTGAAATAATTAAAACAAATAATTTTTGCCCATTGCTTCATCTTTGCCTGATTTGCATTTTTAAAAGTCTTGCATTCCTGAAAGTATAAATTATTCACATATATGTAAAGCTCCAAACTCAGATAAACCACATCTTGTTTTTCCATTTTGATTCTTCTCAGTTTTCTCTTTCTATCTTCGTAAATCTGAGCCCATATAATATTATTCTGTTAGCCATTTCTCAGGAAACATGCTTTTTATACTAACTGCAATCTACCTGGAACAAACAGACAATTATGCTCAGTACTTAAACAGGGTCTCAGATTTTTGATGTTTGTCCTACTTCATTAGTTAACATGGTGATCTCTCCAAGCATCAATCACCATTGTAAACAGCTGAACTATGCATTGCCTGAGAGACCACAGCATGAACCCTTGAGCCACATATCAATGTAATTGGCACTAGGGGTGAGTGCTACCAGTTGGTTTTGGTCTTTGCTGACGTGTCTGCTTCAGTTCCCAGATGACTGATGTTGTTGTTGTAAAGTGCTGTCAAGTCATTTCCGACTCATAGCGACCCCATGCACAGCAGAACAAAACACTGCCCTATCCCGCACCAGCCCCACAATCCCTGCTATACTTGAGCCCATCATCGCAGCCACTGTGTCAATCCATCTCGTTGAAGGTCTCGCCCTCTTTCGTCGACCCTCCACCCTACCAAGCATGACATCCTTCTCCAGGGAATGGTCCCTTCTTACAACACGACCAAAATAGGTGAGACGAAGTCTGGCCATTCTTGCTTCCAAGGAGCATTCTGGCTGCACTTCCTCCAGGACAGATCTGTTAGTTCTTTTAGCAGTCCATGGTACTTTCAGCATTCTTCGCCAGCACCACAACTCAAAAGCATAAACTCTTCTTCGGTCTTCCTTATTCATTGTCCAGCTCTCACATGCATACGAGGCATGTACTGATGGTCTGCTTTATTTGTGATTTGCAGCCTACCCCTAATATTTCTCTTTTAATGTTGTTTAATCTTCCCATTAAGTGACAAGAGTTGAAAATTTGTCTGTCCTTTTTCAGTACAGTCTGCCTGAAGGTCTGGGGAAGCATGGGTCCTGAGCACATGTCTTTTTATAAATGGGTCAGAGATAAACAGTTTACCAAGTGCAGGCTATTCTCAAATGGAAGGTGGAGATGTGACCCTTTGTCTAATGGAGGCTGTTAATTGCTGTGACAGAATCATGACATTCTTCTCATAAGGCTGTCAACAAAATCAAGCAATTGTCTTGTTTCTAGGTGTCCTTTGCTCAGGGAACAACTTGCTTGTTTTGTTTCCCACACAGGGTTGTCCGCTGATGTCTCAGCATCTCTATTTGCTTTTGGCCAGAGCCTGAACTTGTTGATCTGCTGCTTTGAGCTCAGTGTGTGTCTCTGATAAATCCTCTGCTCCTTAGCTGGAGGAGGTTTAATTGACTTTCACATGGTCTGTTTGCAACTACAACCCTTTGTGACATACACCGGTAGTGGGAGGCTGTCCTCCAGATTTATCTCCTCAAAGGAATTCATGGTCTGTAAATGCTGTTTTGTTGGTTGTTATACTGTTGAGTCAATTTCCCACTATAGTGACCCCATGTGACAGATTAAAACTGTCCCATAGGGTTTTTTTTGGCTATAATTTTTATGAGAGCAGATTGCCAGCATTTTTCTCCTGTGGCTGGGTTCAAATCACAAACTTTTTGGTTAGCAGTGATTGCTAAATCACTGCCCTCCAGGGCCCCTTTGACCATACATTTCTATAAAGCTTAAATAAACTAAGATTGATTTTGCATGGGCTGATGTCCAGAGAGACCTGAAGTTCAAGTGGACTTGAGATTCTTATGCAACCATTTTGTGAATGAAACTGAATGTGTGTGTGTGTGTGTGTGTGTGTGAATTCTGGAATGGTAAATAAAGTGAATACACAACAAGGAGGTATATCAGCTTCTATATTCTTAGAGCGTGGTAGGCTTAATTATTACACAAAAATCTTAAATGTTCTAAGGGCAATGCCTCTTTCTTTTTATGCCTGAAGCAAATAGGGAAGTCCTATAGGGATAAATAGGGAGTGCTGTGGATCCGTGGTTAAAGTGGCAGCCAAAAGAAAGGTTCAGGGTTTGAACCCATAAGCTGATCCACAAGAGAAAAATGACAATCTGTTTTTGTAAAGATTATAGCCTTGAGAATCCTTTGGAGCAGTTTAACTCTGTCCTACAGGGTCAATGACAGTGGATTTTAAAATAGAAACAAATAAACAAACCAAGTCAAGATGTGAGAAGAAGGGGAAAGATTCTGAGAAAATGACATAAACACTGAATCTGCAGAATGTCTTTTATGAAAACAGAGCAGCCAGAACACACAACTGAAAGCCATGGGCACTAATCAATTTTTATGTAAATCTAAAGTAAGAGAATCTAGAACACTCAGCAAAAAAAACTAAATTGAATTGAAAATGTTTTGTCCTTAATTTGTCCAATGGACTAATGCAGCACAAAAAGCCCAGCGTCTTTAACCCTAACACCAGAAGAACTAGAGGGTATCTGGCTACCACTGCTCTGACCACTTTTAAAAGGATCAAAATTAAAGTTCCCAGATAGTGTTGGGAGAAATGTAGAACAAAACTCCAAATCATAAAAAAAGACCAGGCTTGCTCGTCTGAGACTATGGCCCCTAGATGTCTTTTAAGCTGGGAACTAAGCTTACCCCTTGTGACTCAATTGGCAGCCAAGTGATAGACCTACAAGATGAACAGTAGTATCAGGAGGGCATGCACTCATTAAAATAATCGAGCATATGAGATCAAGAGGACAGCATAGGTCTAGAGATAGAGTTGGGAAGGTGAGAGGGAACAGGAAAGAAGAACATAGGGACGGGGTGGGCATAGGGAGGAAGTGGGAAGAGTATTGTTACTATGAGGGATTGCAGTAAATGTCAAAAAACAGAATATGTATGGATTATTGAATGCAAAACCAATTTGTTCTGTAAACTTTCACTCAAGTCACAGTTAAAAAAAAAGAAACTTTTGTCCATGTTTTTCCTATGAGAAATAGTTTTATAAAAATATTGAGAGTTCACCAGAGATACAAAAGACCTATACAAAGAAAACTGAAAAAAAAAACAGTACTACAAGAAACCAAAAGAGACATAGATAAGTGGAAGAATATACCATGCTCGTGGATAGAATTAATATTGTAAAAATGACAATACTACACAAAAAAATCTATAGATATAATGCAATTCTGATTCAGACTTCATAGTCATTTTTTAAAGAGATGAAGAAGCTAATTAATAAGTTTATATTGGAAGAAAAAGAGACCCTGGATAAGTAAAACACTGCTAGAGAAGAAAAACAAACTAGCTGGCCTCATATGCTCTGATCTCAAATCCTACTATAAAACCACAGTAGTCAGAACAGCTTTTTATTGGTATAATGACAGACACATAGACCAGGAGAAAGAATTGAGAGCCCAGAAGTAAATCCATTCACCTCTAGAGAGAAGATCTTTGATAAAGGGCTGAAGCCAGTTAAATGAGGAAGTCTCTAACAAATAGTGCTGGCAAAACTGGATAATCACTGCAGGAAAATGAAACAGTATCCATACCTCACACCACATACAAAAACTGATGCTAGATAGACCTAAGATGCAAATGTAAAACCTTAGCTCCACAGGTCATCAAAGAAAACGTGATGCTAACTCACGGGTCATAAACCTGCAAAACACCTCGTAACGTGGATGAACCTAGAGGACACTATGCTGAATGCACTTAGTCATCACAAAAGGACAGTAATTATATGAAAACATTACTATAAAAAGTTAAGAGAAGGTTTGCACACAGAAAGAACCGCTCTTTGAAGTTGACCAGGGGTGGGAGGAGAAGGGAGGGACACTTGCCAACTAGAGAGTAGACATGCATTAACTTGGGTGAAGGGAAAGGCAGTGTACAATGGGGGCGGGTCAGCACAAAACCATCAAGGCAGTGGAAGAGAGAGAGGGGAGCACAGGAGTTAAAGGCAACAGAAGGTGAATACAACAGTAATAACAATAACTTAAGAGTGGATGCATAGATAGACACTCAAGCTGAACAACTGTAAGAAGTTACATGGAACTACACTAATGAACATATATATATATATAGGTTTGACAGAGGCTATCTCTACCTATATATTTATATGTGCAGCAAATATTTCCATGAATGCAGTGGAGAATACAGGTGGCCTAGTTACGACCAAACACCTCGAGGGAATGAGTCTCAGGACCATAGTCTCAGGGGACACTAAGGTCAATCAGCATAACATAGTCAACAAAGACAATGCTCTACATCCTACTTTGGTAAATAGTAACTAGAGGCTTAAAAGCTTGTGAGCAGCCATCTAAAGTGCAACCACTGGTTTCTCCGCATCCAGAGCAAAGAACAGTGAGTAAAAAGTAAAATCAAAAGCACAGGAATGATTAGTCCAAAGGACTAGTAGAGCAGTGAACCCGAGCCTTCACAACCTAACAGCAGAACTGAATGGTGCCCGGCTACCACTGCTGATGACTCTGAAAGGGATCACAGTAAGATGTCCTGGATAGAGTGAAGGAAAACTTACCCCAAAACTAAAACTCATAAACAGCAACAACAACAACAATCAAAGAAAACAGGCTTAGTGCTATAATGAAGACTTGTGGAACCCCTGAGACTTGGGTCATAGACACCCTTCAAGCTCTGAACTAAATTTAACTCGTGATTCAATAGACAATCCAAGGATAGAATTATTAGGTGAATAGTAACATCTGCAAAAGGAGCTCTGGTAGCGTAGTGCCTAAGACACTTGACTGCCAACCAGAAGGCTGGCAGTTCAAACCCACCAGCCACTCCTTGGAAAGAGGGTTGGGCAATCTATCTCTGTAGTGATACTGCCTCAGAAACCCAAGGAGGGGTCGCTATGAGTTGGGGCCAACTTGACAGCACATAACAACAGCAACACGACGATATCTGGAGGGAATGCACTTATTACAGCAATCAATCATACGAGACCAGGAGGACAACATTTGTCCAGGGATAGAGCTAGGAAGGTGAGAGAGGGTGGGAAGGAAGGATGACAGGAAGGGATGGGCATAGGGAGGAAGTGGGAAGAATACTGTCAAAGTGTGGGGATTGCAATACATTTCACAAATCGGAATGTGTATGGATTGTTGAATGGAAAACCAATTTTCTCTGTAAACTTTCAATAATAAAATAATAATTATACTGCCAGCTCAAGAAGAGTCAAGCTGGGATGGCATCAGCTAATTGCTAAATAAGAAATAAAGAAACCCATTCACCCATTAGGACAGAAGCTGGTAGTCATAATTGCACTAGGAAAGACTTGCAAAATGTTCATTGCTCAGTACATAAACAAAGATTAATGATATAAAAATCAAGTGTATAGGATGTTTCTAATGAAGGCAAATCATTTGACTATTTTATTTCCATTAACATAATTTGGTTTTAAATTTAAAAAAAAATGTTATTTGTATTTTCTCTAATCATGTCACAGGTTAGGATAATGCAAGAATATAATATTTTTTAAAGTCTTGGGTTTTTGTGTTTTTCCCCTTTCATGAGCCACCTTATTGTTTTGAAGTTACTCTTTTTTCTAAATGAGTTTTATCAATCAAATACATTGTCAGTATCTGTACGGTATTTAACAACATGGGAATTTAAGCATATGTTCTAGTAAAATGAATTTTAACAAGTGATATCTTTTGAAAGTACTGCTTCTTCTTAGCCTGAGACAAAGTTTCAGCGTCTTATCATTTGGGCTAAGTAACTCCACCTACACCCTCTAGGTCCAATTTTTAAATATATGTCTGAGAGTGGTGATTATGTTGCTCTGTAATATTAAAAACTGTTTAAAAGATCCTACATTCACGAAAAGATCTTGGGCTATATTAAACTTGAGTGAATTAATGAGGACACTTGAGTTTCTGGGGTAATTTCTGAAGAGGGCAAGATGTATAAAGATTTATGAAGTATCAGTGTGGAAGTACTGATTGACTTATATATTAATGCCTATATAGAAAATTATTTCCTCCTTGTAAATCTCCAGTTAAATGATAAATTATCTGGTGGTGTAGTGAATAAGGCACTTGGCGGCTAGCTAGAAGGTCAGTGGTTCAAACCCATCCGCTGCTCTGAAAGGAAGATGGGCCAATCTAATTTCGTAAAGATTTACAACCTCAGGAACCTAATAGGACTTGATGGCAATGAGGTTTTTTTTTTTTTTTTTTGGCTTTGTCTCATGGTAGACAGAAAGATGTAGTGTGAAATAAAATTGAAAAATTGGAATGTTTTATTTTCACCATGAAGGTGTTTGTATACGTTTAAATACAGGAATATAAAGGTATTTTTAAATTTTTAAAGAAAGTTTATAAATTATAGCAACAAGAAAATCAACAACCAATGGAAGTGACCTCTGAGTGTACAACAGTACCTTACAAGTCACAGCTGGTCCCCCTCTCACTTCCAAGTCTATTATCTTCTTAAGCTTTTGTGCTGATTTTTGGCGTGATAATGATGCAGATTTTTTTTTCTTTAATTATCTTTCACAAAAAGCTATATTTAAAAAAAAATATGTATTTTATTTACTCCGATATATTATAAATATTGCCACTCTGATTAATTAAAGTCAAGACCAAGAATTTCTTGTCTATAATTAACTATGACATAAAGTAATTAATTTTTATAATAACCAGCCTCCATTGAAAACCCTCTTTTGACATTGGCTTTCCCAAATTCAGGCCCCAAATTCTTGCATACTTTCTTTACACCTAAACTCTCTTTGGTGGTTCTCAAACAAAAAATAGATAACATAGAAGACCTGCTCCCTTACTTTATAATTCAAAATACACAGTTCATGACAAAAGAGGGTTACTTGGAATCAAAAGAAATGATCAGTATTCTAATCCCTCCCCAAAAATAAAACCCACTGCCGTGGAGTCCATAGAGAATCATAATGACCCTTGAGGACAGAGTAGAACTGCCCCATAGGGTTTCGAAGGCTGTCAATCTTTACCAATGCAAAGCCTATGCCAAACCCACTGTTCTAGAGTCAATTCTGACTCACAGTTCTCCATAGGGTGTCCAAGGATGTAAATCTTTATGGAAACAGATTCCTTCATCTTTCTCCCATGGGGTGGGTAGTGGCTTCCAACCACCGACCTTTTGATTAGCAGCTGAATGCCTTAGCCACTGTGACACCAGACTCCTTTGGATCAGTATTTTATGTATTTTTAACTTTATCAACACTATCATAAGACTTGCCCTCATTCCAGCTCACAATATATATATATTTTTTCTTGCTTTCATATTCTGGCCTATGAAATATAGAGATAAAACCTTTCAAATTCTCTTTCAATCTAAGGAGGCTCTTAGTTGTTCTCCTGACATGAATGATCTGACGGAGTCTGTACAATATTGCTTGCCTCACCAAGGATTGCACACCATGGTTTAAGCAAGACACATTCCACAGTCTAGGAGTAGGGGGCCTAGGCACGTTTCTGCAGATGGATCTTGAAAGCTATTGTCCAGTGACTGCCTGCACCTTCCAGTTGGCCTCCTTATCATGGGGTGCTGGCAGCAATAACCCTGATTCTGTCTCACCACAATTAGATGGGTGTGTGCAGAGCAGGAAGTATGTGACTGCTCAACTCACAAGATGCTAAGGCAAGAAAAGCCACATCAGAGGCACTACCTCTGAAGATACCTTATGTGGTAGTTCAGTTTGTGTGTCAACTCAGCTGGGCCTGGTTGGCTGGCTGGGCAGCTGGATGGAGTAGTCCCCATGATGAAACTGGTAATCAGCTCCATGGTGGAATCTACTGGGAGCAGCTGAGTAGCTGCCTTAGGGCAGTCTGCTTCCTGTATATAAGGAGAAGCCTTGGGGGAATGGTCTCTAGCTTATGGCATGTTTGGACCCTGCATGTAGTCATGTCGTTGCTCAGTAGCCTGCCATGTTCTGCCTACCTTAGGACTTTCAATGGACTTAAATTAATGGCCTGCCCTGTGGTTCGGTAACATCGGGACTGTGCCTTTTTACTTGTCAACCTTGGGGCTTCTCAGCCTCAGCAGTCAGCAGCTGTCTGAGTGAAGAAAAGCCTCTAGCTTCAGTGGGCTGGGAGCAGGAGGTAGAGCTGAACCCCAAGGTTGAGGGGCTTTCACCCAGCCCCTAGAGCCTGGTACTTTGAACTTAGACTGAAAGCCTCCATACTGTAAGAGAATGAACTCCTGTTCCTTCAAGCCATCCCATTTGTGGTATATTTTTGTCAGAGCAGCACTAGGAAACCAGAACACCCTATAATATAAAGCACAGCACTCTGGATTCTGAGCTTGACAGCATAGCTGGATGGAACACCGGTGACCCTGAGCCAAGATGAGCTTATTGTGCGCGTTAAGAAACTCAGTCCTTGCTACCCCTTGGGTCCGCGGCCTCTAGTGTTAACACCCCTCACTGATTCTGGGTTTTAGCTAATGTGAAGGCAGCAAGTGCCACAAGTACAACTTGAAAAATGTTTCTGTATTTTGAACTTTACTTTTGGTCTCCTGCCTCTTCCATGAGAGCATGTCTGTGCTCTCTTTATTGGATAAATGGTGAGAGCTATCTGCAGAGATGGGCATCATTCCGTCAAAGCCATCCTAGAGCAGGCATCCCTGGCTGTCCAGCTGGCTGAATGCAGACACGGGGTGAGTCCAGCTGTGACCGATCAAAACAGTAAAAGTGTAGTTTAATAAGCTGCTGAAGTTTAATTACTTGTTAGACAGTTAACTGTCAAACTGTGTTTATTCTAGATGTTTTGTTGCACACATACAAAAAAATTACATTTACTAAGTGATAGGAGTAAATATCGACTTGAAATGCAAATTCCTTCTTGAATTATATTGGTAAAAAGTAGTGTTTTCACTATCTCAGATGTCACTTTTATAAAATTGACATTTTTTGAAATATGAAATTTGGAATATTTTTTAGTTTGATTCAATATTAAATAGTTTTATAGAAGAGGAGTTCAGTATCAATGAATCATTTAGAAGTTTTAAGAGTGTTCAAGCTCTAACAGTAACATCAAAATAGGGACAAGTTAAAATAATTTTGATCAAACCTGGATAATCAGATTTTTCTGAAACTGTCATTATTAATATGGCTTTCTGCATTTACAATGCAACTCTCTCTCTCTCTCTCTCTCTGTCTCTCTCTCTATATATACATGTATGTATTTCACTGTTCTCTGGAGAACTGATCCAATATATAGATAGATAGATAGACAGATAGATAGATAGATATAGATACAGATAAAGATATAGATATAAACCTATATATATAAACCCATTGCCATAGAGTCAATTCTGACTCATTGAAAAACTATAAGAGAGTAGAACTGCCCTATAGAATTTCCAAGGTAGCCTAGTGCCTAAGGGACTTGACTGCTAACCAGAAGGCTGGCGGTTCAAACCCACCAGCCACTCCTCAGAAGGAAGGTTGGACAATCTACTTCCATAGCAATACTGCCTCAGAAACCCAAGGAGGGGTCACTATGACTTGAGTCCGACGCGATGGGAAATAACAACAACAATCTTTACTGAAGCTGACTGCCACGTCGTTCTCCTGTGGAGTGGCTGATGAGTTCGAACCTCTGACTTTTGAGCTAGCAGCTGTGTGCTGAACCACTGCACCACCAGCACTACTCTCTCTCTCTCTCTCTCTCTCTCTCTCTCTCACACACACACACACGCCAAAATATTACATATATAAAATAATCTGATATTGTTGACAATCATGTACATAATAAATGAAGAGAAATCATCCAAATGGTCACATTTGGCAGATGCTGTATTGTGATTCTGTTTTGGTTACATGAACTTTGCTTGTGGAGTTTATGTTCAGTTCTACACAAAATGATGCTGATTACTCTTTTTGTATTCCTCTCTGTCTTGAGTTTCTGCTCTTTCTGACAGTAAAATCCCTGCTCGGTCGTCCACGTTTGCACTTATCTCCAGTATCCTTCACTCAATTTTAGTCAACATTTCTGAGTTATTTTCTTTGGGAAGGTCTTTGAGCAGACACATGATAGTCACGTGCTGTGATTTGTGACAACCGAAACCTAATTTGAGTGACCGTTAGGCAGTCATCACCACTAACTGCATATTGGAAAATGAATTAGTTCGGTGAGGTAGGTAATGTTTTTGATTTTCAATGCAGTATATTTGTTGTAATTGTGTGGGAGCCAACAGGATGGAGAAGTTCTTCAGGTAATTGTGTTTCAAACTACGAACCTCTTGGGCCAAAGATGTTGCTGTAAATCTGAGAGTTCAATCAGAACCAAATAAATAATAAAAAGCACAGGAGACGAATGAGATTACCCAGAGGGAAGTGCATAGTAGAAATACAAGTTGGATAAAGATCAAATTCTGGAAAATTCACACATAGGAAGCATATATTGGACTATGGAATAGGGATGCTCTTCATAATAGGCTAAGAACTGGATTAACTTGATAATCATTCTGATGGTATGTTGTTTATATCTACCAGTGCACAGCATTTCCAGTGTCTAATGTTCAAACCCAGCAGCCACTTCTCGGAAGGAAGATGGGGCAATCTACTTCCGTAGTGATACTGCCTCGGAAACCCAATGAGGGGTCGTTATGAGTCAGGTCTGACTCCACAGCACATAACAACAACAACAATAGTCATTTGCAACTTCCCAACCTTTCTTGTCTTTTCTAATCACAGTGACTGCTATCTGTCAGTCATAATGCTCCTGAGAGTTACTGTCACAGATTCAGCCTAGAGTGGCGATGAGGTTTGCAGAGGTGATAGCAATAGCAGCTGTCAGCTACAGAAGAGAGGAACAGAATCTGTCATGAGACTTGAGAACTTTATACATCAACGAGCACACTTAATTTAGAGCCATGACCAATGTAGGCAGCTGAATTTATTAAAGGCTCTGCTCTTCTAAAGCTCTCGTGTCCTTCACCATGAGAATGTGGGCTGACACTGGTTTGTGCTTGCATTCCCCTGTGGTTCATTCACACTGCTTTCCCTCTGACATGGTAGTTAGGAAGACTGCAACCCTATTATTTCAAAGTGGACTTAATCTAATGTACGCTCTTCCAAGGACTGATCCTGCAGTTTCATTTTTTGTCAATTTTTTTTTTTTTTTTAACAAGTACAAGTTATGGGGTTTTAGAACTTTATTCACGGCTTCAAGTTGCACCCTATGTTATACAGATACAGTTAATCCCACGGATTTCCAGATGCGTTTTCATTCTGGGGAGACTCATAGTTGCACACTTAAGTGGTCATAACTGCCCATCTAGGCACATCGGATGGCGGGGGAGAAGCAAGCTCTTAGCAGGCTCTCCAGTACTCAACAATAAATTCATTCCCTCGGGGGAAGAAAAAAGAAAAATACTTAAACTCTATTTTGTTGCCTTCTTATAATCTAGTTATTGGTTTACCACAGTGATTTCTTTGAAATAAGGGGATCTGGAACTGAATATACAAAAATATTCTGCTACATTCATATATTAAGATTTCTTTTTCTCTAAGAAATGTAATGAAATATTTGTCTGTCTAAAACACTGATTGTGTTGTTATTATGTGCCATTGGGGATAGTGAGTATATGTACAGGAGAATGAGATATTGCCCGACTGTGCAGCATGCTCACAATGCTTGCTATGTATGAGACCATTGTCGTAGCCACTGTGTTATTCTGTCTGGCTTAGGGTAGAGGTTCCTTTTGGCTGACCCCCCATTTTTCCAACCATGATGTCCTTCTGCAGGGACTGGTCTTTCCCAACATGTCCAAAGAAGCAATACAAAGTCTCACCATTCTCGCTTCTGAGGAATATTCTGGCTGCATTTCTTCCAAGACAGATCTGTTCATTTTTCCTGCAGTCCATGATATACTCAATATTTTCTCAACACCATAATTCCAAGGCATAAATTCTTCTTTAGTATTCCTTACTCACTATTCAGCTTTCATGTATATGAGGTGATTGAAAAGACCATGGCTTGGGTCAGGCTCACTTTAGTCTTCAAAGTGACATCTTTGCCTTTTAACACTTCAAAGAGGTCTTTTGAAGAAGATTTATCCAATACAATATGTCTGATTTCTTAACTGCTGCTTCCAGCATGTTGGTTGTGGTTCCAACTACAATGAGTTCTTTGACAGCTTCAATATTTACTCTATTTGTCATGATGTTCCTTATTGGTCCAGTTGTGAGGATTTTGTTTTCTTTGTGTATAATCCATTCTGAAGGCTGTACTCTTTCTTTGATCTTCATTATCTAAGTGTTTTAAGTTCTCTTCACAATCAGCAAGCAAAGTTGTGTCATCTGCATATCACAGGTTATTAATGAGTCTTCCTGCAATCTTTATGCTGAGTTGTTCTTCATATATTCCAGGTTCTTTGATTATTTGCTCGACATACAGATTGACTAAATATGGTGAAAAGATACAATCCTGATGTGCACCTTTTCTGATTTTAAAACAAGCAGCGCCTCATCTTCTGTTTGAATATCTTCTTCTTGGTCTATATACAGATTCCACATGGATATAATTGAGTGTTCTGGAATTCCTATTGTTCTCAATGTTATCCATACTTTGTTATGATCCACACAGTAGAATGCCATTGCATAGTCAATAAAACACAGGTAAACATCTTTCCAGTATTCTATGCTTTCAGCCAAGATCCATCTGACTTCAGGAATGATATAAGGAATGATATCCTTCATTTCATGTTCTCTTCTAAACCTGGCTTGAATTTCTGGCAGTCCTCTGTTGACGTACTGCTGCATGATTTTGAATCATCTTCAGCATGTTACTTGCATGTGGTATTAATAATATTGCTGTATAATTTCTTTATTCTGTTGGGTAACCTTTCTTTAGAATGGACACATATATGGATCTCTTCCATGCAACATTCCAGGTAGCTGTCTCCCAAATTTCTTGGAAAATATGAGTGAGCACGTCTCATCTGGTCTTCAGTCTTTGTTGTTCAGTGCATCAAATCTATTCTTAAGATGGTCTCTAAATTCAGATGGGATATAATTAAGGTCATATTTTGACTCTCATAAACATGTTTTAAGTTTCTTCAGCTTCAGTCTGAACTTACATATGACCTACTGATAGTCTGTCCCACAGTCTGCCCCTGGCCTTGTTTTGATTGATGATATTGTTCTCCTCCATTGTCTCTTTCCACAGATGTAGTCATTTTTATTTCTGTATATTCCATCTGGCAAAGTCAATGTGTATAGTCATCATTTACATTGTTTTAAAAGGTATTTGTAATGAAAAATCATTGATCTTGTTAAATCCTATCATGCGATCTTTGGCATCATTTCTATCCCCAAGGCCATATTTTCCAACTATTGATCCTTCTTCATTGTTTCCAACTTTCACATTCCAATCACCAGCAATTATAAAAGCATCTCGATTACAGGTTTGATCAAATTCACACTGCAGATGTTGGTAAAAAAATCTTTAATGTTTTCATCTTTATCATTAGTGGTTGATGTATAAATTTGAATAATAGTCAATACAACTGGCCTTCCTTGTAAGCATATGGATATCTTCCTATCATTGACAGCACTGCACTTCAAGATGTAGCTTGAAATGTTCTTTTTGACAATGAATGTGATGCTACGCCTCTTCAATTTGTTAATCCTAGCATAGTAGATCACGTGATTGCCAGATTCAAAATGGCTAAACCCAGTTCATTTCAGCCCACTAGTGCCTAGGATATTGGTCTTCAAACGTTCCATTAAATTTTGGAACACTTCAATTTTCCTAGATTCATTTTTCACACATTCCACTTCTCAATTATTAACAGATGTTTGCTTCTGTTTATTCTCCTTTTGAGTTTTGCTACATCATCAAGTAAAGGTACTGAAAGCTTGACTCTGTTCATGTCTTTAAAGTCAACTCTATTTTGAGGAAGTAGCTCTTCTCCAGTCATACTGTGAGTGTTTTTCAAGTGAGGCTTCTCTTCTTTCATGATGTCAGACCATGTCCCACTACTACTCATAAGGTTTTCACTGATTTTTTTTTTTTTTTTTTTTTAGGGAACTGATTTCCAGATCTTTTTTCTTAGCCTATTTTAGCCTGGAAGCTCTGTTGAACCCTGTGTGCCATGAAGTTCTTGAAATGCTTGCTAGCATTTGAAGTACTGGTGGCAGAGATTCTAGCATCACACAGACCACTGGAGGACAACAAACTCACAGACCAGTTGTACAAAATAATTATTACATGTCACTGAATTATGTTATTTTAAAAAAGTTACAATAAGTACTTCCACTCTTACTGAATTTGTCACCTATTCAAGCAAGTTCACAATTTTTTAAAATGTGATTGGAAGAAAATTTCTTGCTACTATCACATACATGCATTATATGTAATACAGTAAAATAACAATTTTATTTTTTGCATGGGAGTGGCTATTAAATGATTGGAATGACAGCCTGTGCTCATAGATTGGAAGACTTGATACTGTAAAGATGGCAATTCCCCCTGAATTGATACACAGACTCATGAGAATCTTCATCCAAATCCCGTCTGGACTGTTTGCAAAAATGGACAAGGTGACCCTGAATTCATATGGATGTGCAACTCAACTGTCCCAGAATAACCAAAAAAATCTTGAATAGAAGAACTAAGTGGGAGGATTGCTTGGAGGATTACTACAAAGCCACAGTAATCAAGACTGTATATACTGGAATTAGGGTAGACACATAGATCAATGCAAAAGAATTGAGAGTCTAGAAGTAAATCCATAGTTGTATTTAGTTGCTTTGCAACAAGGGTGCTAAGATAATTCAGTAGGGAAAGAATAGTCTTCAGCAAATGATCAACAGGCGAAGAATGATGTTATATTTCTACCTGTCACCACATACACAACTTCATCCCAAATAGATCAAAGACCTAAATACAAAAGGTAAAACTATAAAATTTTTAGAAAAAAAAAAAAAGGTAAAATGCTACAATCTTTGTGACATTGGATGAGGCAATTTTGGTCTCAAGTATAACATGAAAAGCAATAGCAATCAAACAATATACAGATAAAATGGACTTCAAAAAAATTAAAAAGTTTTGTGTTTGGAAGGATACTATAAAGAAAAAAAAGGAAAAACAGCATCCATGAACCCATTACCCCATGGTGATCCCAAAGGACAGAATGGAGCTGCCACATATGGTTTCTATTGCTGCAAATCTTTACAGAAGCAGATTGCCACACCTTTTCCACTAAACTGGCTGATGGGTTAGAGTTGCAGACCTTTTGGTTAGCAGTCAAGCACTTTAACTACAATATGCGTAATGGGGGATAATATTTGCAAATTATATGTCTGATAAAGGCCTAAGATCTAGACTATGTAAATTCAAAAATGTAAAGACAAATAACCCAATTAAAAATTGGGAAAGGGACTTTTGGTACTATATCTGAGAACAAGTTGCCTAATTTAATTTCAATAGACATTTCTCTGAAGAAAATATACAATATGTATGTGAAATATGATAAACATAATTAATCACTAGAGAAATGCAAACAAACCCACAATGAAATCCCACTTCTCACCTGCTGTAATGGCTTTAACAAAAAAAACTGATGATAACAAGTGTTGGAATAAATGTGCAGAAAAAGAAGGTTCCTGAATTGTTAAATATAAATATAGTCCTCAAATTGCACATTTTCTATATGCATCATTTATTGTATATCAATTATACCTTAATAAAATATTATTATTCTGAAATAAATACATACATTTATAAACTAATCTTGAATGTAGAATTTCAATTGCTTGGTTAAATATCAAACAATTGAAAGAAATGATTGGAAGTAATGGAAGAAATGATTCACATGTATTGCTGTGTTTCCTACTCTTTCTCAGTACAAAATACATTCAGCACTTTGATTCATTTTCACTAAGAGAAAGGTCAAGATAAATAAAGATATTTTTCTTAATTTAAATTTTCTTTAGGATAATTTCCTTCGCAGTGTTTTGGTTTCCCTAGAAACTCTGAATGAGGCATTTCCTAAGGGAAAGAAAGGTATACTTTTATGACTTAAAGAAAAGTAGTCTGCCAGGGTTATGAGTTTCAGTGAAATGTAAATTCAATATTTCTTCCCAGATTAACCTAAAATAATAAAACTAGAATATTTCTTCAATAAACCTAAGGTTCTGCTTTAGTCTATGACGCTAAAAGAGAGTGAGATTTTGAAATTTTAAAATGAATCTGTATTCAATCATTATTGTTTATTTCGTAAGAATATACTACAATCAGATTGATTTTACTTTGCTGAATGAAGTAGTGAGTGATACAGAAAGGCTGATAATTAATTTCTTTTTTAGAATTGATTATTGGGTATATATATAAATATATATGGGCAATCCTACTTCCGTAGTGATACTGCCTCGGAAACCCAAGGAGGGGTCGCTATGAGTCGGGGCCAACTCGATGGCATATAACAACAACAAATATATATATATATATATATATATATATATATATACTTTTTTTAATTGAAGTATATGTACACACAGTTAAATGGAAGGTATTGCAATCCGATGACTTTTTCTAACTGCCTAAGTCCTTGTAACTCATACTCTACTAAGACAGAGACAATCTCTATTCCCGCAGAAGCTTCCCTAATGCTCCTTCTTGGATGATCTCCTCTCTGCCCAAGGAAACAATATTCTTAATTTCTTTCACAGGAAATTAATTTGTCTTGAAGAGATTAATTTTTAATAACATCATAGTCATTTAATGCTATGAACATTTAGAATTGCTTAACAAATCTTGTGAATCCCCTTCTTTTTGTTTAATTCAATCTTTGTACCGTTGATTTCATTGGACAAATGTGCTTGGCTTAACCTCCATTCAGGCAAAGACATATACATGTGCGATCCTTTAAGGTCTTATTTTGTTTTTGTTGTTGTTAAGGAACAGTAACTCTCTTTTGTTTATTGTTGTTGTTGTTGTTAGGTGCTGTCGAGTCAGCTGTGACTTGTAGTGACCCTCTATACAACAAGGAAACACTGCCTGGTCCTGTGCCAGCCTCACACTCCCTGCTATACCTGAGCCCATCATTGCAGCCACTGTATCAACCCATTTCTTTGAGAGCCTTCCCCATTTTTGTTGACCCTCCACTTTACCAAGCATGATATTCTTCTACAGGAAATAGTTCCTCCTGACAATGTGACCAAAGTAGGTGAGATGAGGTGTGGCCATTCTCACTTTCAAGGAGCATTCTGGCTGCACTTCTTCCAGGACAGATTTGTTAGTCCTTTTAGCAGACCATGGTACTCTTAGCATTCTTCTCCAACACCACAACTCAAAAGCATCAACTCTTCTTTGGTCTTCCTTATTCATTGTCCAACTCTCACAGCATATCAGGCAACTGAAAACATTATGGCTCGGGTTAGGCATATCTTAGTCTTCAAGGAGACATCTTTTCTCTTCAGCACTTGAAAGAGGTCTTTTGCAGCAGATTTGCCCAATGCAATACATCATTTGATGTCTTGACTGCTGCTTCCATTGGTGCTGATTATAAAACCAAGTAATATGAAATCCTTGACAATTCAATCTGTTCTCCATCCACCATGAAGCTGTTTATTGGAGAGATTGTGAGGATTTTTGTTTTCTTTATATTGAGCTATAATCCATACTGCCGACTGTTGTCTTTAATCTCCATCAGTAAGTGCTTCAAGTCACACGCACATTCAGCAAGCAAAGTGTGTCATCTGTATATCACAGGTTATTAATGAGTCTTCCTCCAATCCTAAGGTTATGTTCATCTTCAGTTTCTCGGATTATTTGCTCAGCATACAGATTGAATATGTATGGTGAAAGGATACAACCTTGACACACTCCCTTCTTGATTTTGAACCATGCAGTGTCCCCTTGTTCTGTTTGGATGACAACCTCCTGATCTATGTACGGGTTCCTCATGAGTAAAATCAAGTGTTCTGGAATTCCCATTCTTCTCAATGTTATCCATAATTTGTTATGATCCACACAATCGAATGCTTTTGCATAGTCAATAAAACATAAGTAAACATCTTTCTGGTATTCTTTGCTTTCAGCTAAGATTCATCTGACATCAGCAATGATGTCCCTCATTCCATGTACCCTTCTGAATCTAGCTTGCATTTTTGAAAGCACTCTGTCAATATACTGCTGCAACCATTTTTTAATTATCTTCAGTTATTTTACTTGAATGTGATATTAATGATATTGTTCAACAATTTCCACATGCAGTGGGATCAATTTTCTTTGGAATGGGTATAAATATGGATCTCTTGCAGTCATTTGGCCATGTAGCTGTCTTTCAAATTACTTGGCATAAGCAAGTGAGTGCCTCCAGTGGTGCATCCATTTGTTGAAACATTTCAATGGGTATTCCTTTAATTCTTAAGCCTTGTTCTTTGCCAATTCCTTCAGTGCAAATTCGACTTCTTTCTTCAATACCATTGGTTCTTGATCATATGCCACCTTCTTAAATGGATGAACATTGACCAATTCTTTTCATACAGTGACTCTGTGTATTCCTTCCATCTTTTTTTTTTTTT
>NW_006921616.1:879889-890097 GCF_000298275.1 Orycteropus afer afer
TATTACCAAGGCAATATTTTGGCTCTCATGGACTTGTTTTAATTGTCTTCAACTTCAAGTTGAACTTGCATATGAGCAGTTGATGGTCTGTTATACAATCAGCTCCTGACCTTTTTTTTTGCCACAGAAATAGTCAATCTGATCTCTGTGTATTCCATCTGATGAAGTCCACATGTATAGTCGTTCCTTATGTTGTTGAAAAAAGGTATTTGCAAGAATAAGTCATTGGTCTTGCAAAATTCTATCATGTGATCTCCAGCATTATTTCTATCTTCAAGGCCATATTTTCCAACTGCCAGTAACTATTCTTTGTTTCCAACTTGTGCATTCCAAACACCAGTGATAATTAATACATCTTGATTGCATATTTGATCAATTTCAGGCTGCTAAAATTGGTAGAAATCTTCAATTTCCTCATCTTTGGCTTTGGTGGTTGGTGCATAGATTTGAATAAATAGTATTAACTGGTATTCCTTGTAGGCATATGGATATTATCCTATCACTGACCACGTTGTACTTCAGGACAGATCTTGAAACACTCTTTTGATGATGAATGTCACACCATTCCTCTTCAATTTGTTATTCCCAGCATAGTAGATTATATGGTTGTCTTATTCAAAATGACCAAAACCAGTCCATTTCAGTTCACTAACACCTAGGATATTGATCTTTATGCATTCAATTTCATTTTTGACAACTTTCAGCTTAGATTCATATGTTGTATATTCTGTGCTCCAATTATTAATGGATGTTTGCATCTGTTTCTACTAATTTTGAGTTGTGTCACATCGGCCAATGGAGGTCCTGAAAGCTTTCCTCTATCCATATCATTAAGGTCATCTCTATTCTGAGGAGTCAGCTCTTCCCCAGTCAAATTTTGAGTGCCTTCCAACCGGATGGACTCATCTTCTGGAACTGTGTTGGCTAATGTTTTAGGGCTGTTCATAAAGTTTTTCTGTAATATATCAGACAGTGTCTCACTGTCATTCATAAGGTTGCCACTGTCCAGTTGTTTGAGAAGTGGATGGTCTCTTCCTTCTTCCAAGTCTGTCTTAGCCCGGAAGCTGCACTGAAACCTGTCCACCATGGGTAACTCTGCCCGCATTTTGCAACAGAATGGCATAGCCTCCAGCCTCTTAGCAACACATAAGCCTCCACAGGATGACAAACTGACAGACAAGTTCATCTCCCTTGGTTGTTCCTAACCCCTTTGCACTGTCTACCTCGGGCAATGGACTTAAAATAGAGCCACCCAGAAGTGAAAGGCAGCCCTCAAGCCCTGGCCTGCCTACCTCAGGCCTCTGCCTTAATATAGAGCCACCCCCTAGAGAAAAGAAGCCTCCACATCCCAGCCCACCTGCCCGGCCCCTAAGAGAAAAGCGTACAACTCAGAGTCTACTAAACTCTTAAAAATTCAATGGCAAATTTCTACATATTGGGTAATATCTACAATAAATAGATTCCCCTTACTCCTATGTTTTTCTTTTACTTATATCAACTACAGCTAGATGATGTATTTATTGAGTACTGAAATATTACATGCCTTTTCCTCAGAAGGAAAGTTAGGCAATCTACTTCTGTAATGATACCTCCTCAGAAACTCAAGGAGGGGTCACTATGAGTTGAACCTGACTCGATGGCAGTCAGTTTGGTTTCTTGTTTTGGTTTTGATTTTATAATAATATACTATATCATACAATATGATTTCATACTAATATGAGATATGAAAGCCTGGAAAGCAAAAATTGCACCCTATTCTATAGGTCCCTGTGATTTTTTTCAGGGAGTCCCTGGTGTTGCAAACAGTTAATGCACCCAGCTGGTAACAGAAATGTTGGAGGTTCAAGCCTTCTCAGGGATGCCTCAGAAGAAAGTTCTGGTAATCTATTTCTGAAAAATGATCCATTGATAACGTTATGGAACATAGTTCTACTCTGACACACACAAAACCATGAGTTGGAGTTGAATCTTTGGTAACTGACAAAATTCAATTCAGATCATTTTAAAAGCCCAAAGTTATTTACATTATATATATTTTTTTTCAAAGTTATGATCCATATATGTGTTAACGGCTCTTAATAGAAATGCTTTATCTCTCTCTTTTGATGGATTTCCCAATGACTGAAAACATACACCAGATATTATGTTGCTGAACAGGTTTCAGTGGGGCTTCCTGACTAAAAAAAATTAGGAATAAAGGGCTGGCCATTTACTTCTGTAGAGAAAACTCTGAGGGGACTCCTGTTAATTCTGATGTACTAGGAGGTGTGTGAGCAACTAGGTTAGTAAGTAAAAGAGGAAGCGGGTATAGAAAAGAAAGTAGAAATGAACTTCCTGCACCATATCCCCATTGCACTTTCCCCAATCTGAAAGACACCCTGAGAGGGAATAGCAGTGAGGGTAGGGGAGGAGGAAAAAGTTTTACAAAATTTTGGCCATTGTAGTGAATCATATTTTTAAGTTGCTAACTTCATTAATATTTTAATTCACTCAACAAATGTTGATGAGCTACTACGTATGTAACAAGCACTGTCCTGGGATGTTAGGGACACTGAAGTGAATAAAAAAATAAAAATCCCAACTCTCCTGGAACTTCCACCTTGTTGAGCAAATTTCACCAACAACTCTGAAGAAATATACAGTCCAGCAAGGAATAAGCACACTGTGAGGATGCTATTTTACTCAGACTGGTTAAAATAAATAAATAAATAATAAAAAAAATACTTCTCTTGCCACAGATATTTGAAAAGAAACGTAAATGAAGACAGATCTAAATCAATGGAAATGGATGGTGACTGTAAGAGGCTGAGTTTTATCGTTTCTTATTACTTGCCAAATCAGTGGGACTTCTCTGGAGATTTCTTCCAGGACCAGGAAGACAAAATGATTTTAACAGGGAGGGTGGGAAAACAGTAAAGCCATTTCCTACTCACAATTTATCGGAGCTTTGACTGGTTGGAACTGGTTCAGTCATGGCCACAGAAGTGAAACTGGAACAGATTGGAATTTTTTAAATTTGGGTAGTCTGGAATGCTAATCAGAACAGGAAAAAATACAGGTCAAGACCCTGGAATGGAAGCCTCAGAGGAGGCATAGTGAGTTCTTTCATGAACCTGGTGCAGGAGAGTGGATTATTGCCAGCGCTATGGAGAGCGACACACATTCAAAGTGGTGTGGAGGCCCCCGTCTTTGAGCCGGTTGAGTTGTTTTCAATTTAGCCCATCAAGAGAGTTGGTAGCTATGCAGTGCGTACACTGCCCGTATTTTATAAGAGGGGGATTAAGAGGGCTTTGACCTGTTATTTTCCCCATTCCTTTTAGCATTCTGGTTTATCCACATTTTAAAAATTTGGATCCATTCCAGTGTCATTTCTTCAAACATGAGTGAACTGGGTTGGACTGCTTGGAAGCCCTGAAATTTATAATTTATTCAATAAAACATATATGCAACACAGACATGTCATTATAATGCAAGTCACTATGTTTTTAAACATAAAAGGTAAAGATTATTATTTTTCAGAGGTTTTTAATATTTGCATGACATATGTGCAGTAAGT
Organism: Orycteropus afer afer; assembly: GCF_000298275.1. Taxonomy (NCBI): domain Eukaryota; kingdom Metazoa; phylum Chordata; class Mammalia; order Tubulidentata; family Orycteropodidae; genus Orycteropus; species Orycteropus afer. The sequence goes on from NW_006921616.1 coordinate 883,446, forward strand.
AGGAGCTCTTGTGCCATACTGCCTAAGGCATTTGGCTACCAACCAGAAGACTGGTGGTTCAAATCCACCAACCACTCCTCAGAAGGAAGGTTGGACAATCTAGTTCTGTACTAATACTGCCTTGAAACCCAAGGAGGGGTTGCTGTGAGTTGGATCTGACTCAACGGCAGTTAAGTTTTTTTTTTTAATGCAGTATGTATAAAATATTTAATTATCCATTTTGGACTGAGTTTGTATTCATTTTATACATGTATCTGTGTCTCTTCAATGTGTTATACACTATGATAGTCACTATGGTAAAAATATATAAATGATTGGATTCATGCTTTCAAGGAACTAGTTCACAATAAGGGACACATTTAATAGAAGCATCTAGAGACCCTCGTTTATTATACCATTATTTATTGAATACCAGTGGTCCTAGAATAAGACCAGGGAAAAATGGGTGGGAAAGATAAAGCCTTATCCACCACTAGCAGGAGGATCATTCAGAGTGAAATTGACTTTGCCTTCTGGAACTGCATTATATATGCTACAAGCACTTAGGGCATTAATCAGAAAAGGAACACAGAAGTAGTAATATGAAGTGGTAAGTCAGAGATTAGTTATCAGGTTTTAGAAAGAGGTGGTTCAAGAGTAAACAATTTCAAGGAAAAGGAAATTCTGGGGGAAAATATATTCTGTAATTTGGAGATGATCAAAAAATGGGAGGCTTAGAACAGACGATTATAGCTGTGTTACAAAAGGATTGTGGGAAGGTCTTGATCCTTTACATGACTACTATGCCAGGGTATACTTAAATATCGTCTCTGCCGTCATGAATCTTATCATGTCAAAATGAAACAAAAGGTGTACAAAAGTTGTGATGATGAATCTTTGCTCTGGAGCCAAGCTGTCTGTGATTATATCCTAACTGCTCCTTATGCTGGTTCTGTGCCTCAGTTTTCTTATGGGTAAAGTGGGTGATCATTATAGTTGCTTTCAATGTTATTATGAAGGTACAATGTGTTAATCCTTGAGCCTTGAAATTATATATAGAATATAGTCAGTGTTCACTAATATTGGTGTGGCGGGTAAGTCTGTGTGTCAACTTGGCTGGGCCTGGTTGAGTGGCTCAGCGGCTGAATGGACTTATTCCCCATGGTGAGATTGGTAATTATCTGCATGGTGGAATCTATTGGAGCAGCTGAGTAGCTGCTTTGGATTATGTGGGCTGCTTTCCATATATAAGAAACAGCTTGGGGAATGGTCTCTAGCTTATTATATGCTTGTACTCTGAATGTAGGCTAGTCATTGTTCAGTGGCCTGCCATACTCTGCTGATCTTGGGACTTTCAATGGACTTGAGTTAATGGCCTGCTGTGTGGTTTGGTGATATAGGGACAGTGCTTATTTACTTGTCAACCTTGGGGTTGTCAGTCTCAGCAGCCAGCAGCTGTCTGAGTGAAGAAAAGCCTCCAGCTTCAGTGGGCCGGGAGCAGGAAGCAGAGCTGAAGCCCAATGTTGAGGTGCTTTCACCCAGCCCCTAGATCCTGGCACTTTGAACTTGTACTTAAAGCCTCCAAACTGTAAGAGAATAAACTCCTGTTTGTTAGAGCCATCCCATTTGTGGTATATTCTTGTCAGAGTGGCAGAACAGTCAGTATAATAAAATTAAGGAAAATATTTAAGAGACTGTAATGAAATGACAGAATGTAATTATAGTAAATACACAGCTTTTAATTTTGATGAGTGCTATTGTTAGAATGAGCCATGACACAAAACTCATCAAATTTAGGAAGAGACGCTTTCATCATGAACCTAAGGGAAGAGAACATAACTAAGCTGGTTGATCTTTTTTTGATCAAAAGCCACAACCTCAACCAAAACAACCAGAGCAGCAACATCGACCCTGCAAGTACTTTTCTATGCCAGCAACAGCAAAGCACAAACTAATACCTGCAGTACTCTCCTGCTGCCACTCCAAAGAGGAAGGCAGTAGCGGTGACAGTGGGAGAATCTCCACAAATCCCCTGCTCCAAGGTAGACTTCACGTCAGTGGAATTTGGCAGAGAAGGAGGATCCAGTTTAGTGAGGAGTCAGATGAAAAGTATATATATATATGGGAGCTCTGGTAGCATAGTGGCTAAGACACTTGCCTGCTAACCAGACGGCAGGCGGTTCAAACCCACCAGCCACTCCTCGGAAGGAAGGTTGGGCAATCCTACTTCTGTAGTGATACTGCCTCGGAAACCCAAGGAGGGGTCGCTATGAGTCGGGTTTGACTCGACAGCACATAACAACAACAACAACAACAAATATATATATATATATATATATATATAAACACTGCCACTGAGTCCTTTGTGACTTACAGTGACACTATTGGACAGAGTAGGACTACATCACAGGCTTTACAGGGCTGTAGATCTTTAGGGAATCAGACTGCCATAGCTTTAGTCCCTGGAGCTGGAGTAGCTAATGGCTTTGAACCGGTCAGCAGCTGAGTGAGTATTTAGCCATTGTGCCACCAGGGTACCTTGAAGAACATAATCAGGTAGACTAAAGTGCAGGTCCTATGGTTCTGAGATGTGAAAAAGTCAGTTGTGCCTAAAAAAAAAAGGAAATAATCAAATTTTGTAGCTAAAGTTCACTGAAACAATGGAGAAAGGTATACTACCAGCAGGAAGTCAGATGAGCACACCACCATGTGATTTGAAACATAGGATGGACAAGGTAAGGTTGTACTTTTAAAAGACTATGTTGGCCTTCATGAGAAAGGAGAGTAGACCTGGACAAGTGGAGAGAACAGTAAGGAGGCCAGGAGATAGCTACGGTAAGACAGTGATGACTTAGACAAGGATGGTCTCTGTGCACTGAATAAAAGGGCATATACATATAGATACTTGGGAGGTAGAAAGGGAGGAGGAGTTGAAAATGGTTGAGGTATTTAAGAGGAGTTTAGAGGGATAAGAAAATACGTGGTTATAATCAGATTTCTCAACCAAGTATTGGGGAAGGATGGATTATTGCTGTCTGACAGAGTCTTGGAAAACTTTGATAAAAGAATTGGATCTCTTTATTAATCTGTTTTTAATGATTTGTGTCATGCTGTTGGGTGCCACCAAGTCAATCCCAATGCAGCAACCCCATGTGACAGAGTAGAACTTCCCCAGAAGGTGTTTCTGGCTATAATCGTTGCAGAAACAGCAGGTGTTTCTCTAGCAGAGCTGTTGTGTGGGTTTGAACTGCTGACCTTTCTATTAGCAGCGACTGTGGCTGCCCTAAGGGCTCCTAACAGATACCACACTAAGCAAAAAAAAAAAAAAAAAAAAAAGGAAAAAGAAAAAAATTATGTCTATATTTTATAGGTCATCTCCCTTACTGCTTGGCACTTTCTCTAGATTTTAATGGTTATTTCTTGTTGAAGTCTTCATGTTATTGCCTATCGGCCTACATTTTTGTTGTTGTTGTTGTTGTAAAAAGCTTATGCATTTCTAAGCTTGATATCATGTCTTGGTAGAGTATAACACACATTTAAATGTCAGAGAGAGCATGATTTTGTATAGAAGTAGTTTATTCTACACATATTTCATCTTAGACATCATTTCATCCTCAGAACATTTCCTTGACCCGCTGATTTTCCATAATTTTCCAAAATTAATTTATTGACTGAAACAGTTAGTTGTATTGTCATTCTAGGAGTAACTTTGTGAAATAGATCCCAGTCTGCAGTTCAAAATTCACATTTGCACCATGAATGACATCAGTATTTGTGATTTGATGTTCTCAGTTTATCTTCATCTCGTTCTTCACTTGTCTGTGTCGTACCAAGGCTGACCTCTTACAAATTCTTTCAAGGGACATGTCATATTCCTAATATCTATCCAAACCCTCTAACACTTGCTCTATTTTCTCATGCACCTGCCTTATTATCCCCTGATCAACTAAAGAAAGCCAACATTTATTGTCCAGCTATTCACTGTACTACACATTCCAGGATATGAGCAACAAAATATATGATAGTAGATTAAATTAGAATTCAAATAAGTCAAAAGAAATATTTGTTTCTCTAATAACAACTAAAAACTCACTACCATTGAGTTGATTCCAACTCATAGAGACCCCCAGTGCATTTCTGAGTCAGTAAATCTTTATGGAAGTAGATTATCCAGTCTTCCTTCTGTGCAGTGGCTGGTGGGTTTGAACTGCCAACCTCCTGGTTAGCAGCCAAATGCCTTAGGTACTATGCCACCAGAGCTCCCTCTAATATAACCAAACAAAAAGTATTATGTCTTCTAAAGTCATCCTAACTAATATTCTTTATTTTCTGATGTCATACTCATTTTAATATATACTGATTTTTATTATACATGGAAGGAAAATATATCCTAATGTGTTTTCAATATTTTAATTTTTCTATCTAAGAGAAAGTCTTTGGTGCCATTTTATTTTTATAGCATACATTATACATCAGTATATATTCAAGGGTGGGTTATGGATTTCACATGTATATGTATGAATTTCTATATATAGTAATGTATTTAAATGTTTCATAAAATTCTTAATGTTAAATTTCCTTATGATTATTACATTTTAATTAAATGTGCTGTAGAATCAGAATCTCTGTGGAAGAGCAGTTAAAATACTACATTTAAAAATGTCAGTAATCTTAAAAGAAAGAAAAAGATGTTTTCCATCATTATTATTTCATTTTCAGTGATAAAAATATTTTCTTCAAAAATTTTTGGAAAGAAATATCCCAGGCTTGCTCTCTTATAGAGGCTCTCCCAGTCTTCCACAGAATACCCATTGAGTAGGTGTCTCTACGGCACTCCTAGTATTGATACATCATCATTAGGATGTCTATGGTGAAGAGAGCAAGCAAACAGCATATTTTATTTTTTATGTCCTTTCTCCTTATTTTTCTTTATTCTATTAGCATAGTACCTGCTCATGTCATAAAAAAAAAACCTATTTACAAGTAAAGTGAACTTGAATTAAAAATATAGTATGTTCAATTTTCACAGATGTACAATTTATTGACAAGATTTACAATAATAAGTTTTCCATCACCATAAAATGAAACTCAGTATTGATGAGCATAACATCCTCTTTTCTCCCTCCCTTCCACCTCTCCAAAAATAAAATAAAATAAAATAAACCCCTCCCTGCCATCAAGTTGACTTGGACTCATAGCAACCCCCTTTGGTTTTCTGAGGCAGTAAATCTTTACAGAGGAGCTCTGGTAGCGTAGTGCCTAAGGCACTTGACTGCTAACTAGAAGGAAGATGGGGCAATCTACTTCCATAGTGATACTGTCTTGGCAACCCAAGGAGGGGTTGCCATGAGTCAGGTCCGACTCGACGGCACATAACAACAACAACAAATCTTTACAGAAGTAAATTGCCCAGTCTTCCTTCTATGGAGTGGCTGGTGGGTTTGAACAGCCAACCTTCCGGTCAAATGCCTTAGGCACTACACCACCAGAGCTCTAATCAGAGGTAGACCTCTGATTACTGCTAATAAACTTTTTGCCTTTTCTTATCTTTTTATATAAGTGAGTTAATTAATTATCCTTTCCTTTTGTGAATGATTTATTTCACTCAGCATAATGTCTTCATGCTGAGTAGCAAGCATGGCACATGTATTAAGACTCAACAGTATATAATAACACCAACAGCATAGGCTGGTGTGGTAGTTAAATTTGTTTGTCAATTTGGCTGGGTCTGGTTGAGTGGCTGGACAGCTGATGGTAGTAATTCCCCATCATGAGACTGGCAATCAATTCCATGGTGGGAGCTACCTCAAGAGGCTGAATTTTGGGATGTGGTCTGCATCCTGTATATAAGGAGAAGCCTTGAGGATAGTCTCTAGCTTATGGCACGCTTGGACGCTGCATGTAGCTGTGTCATTGCTCAGCAGCCTGCTATGCTCTGCCAACCTTGGCACTTGCAATGGACTTAAGTTAATAGCCTGCCGTGTGGCTTGGTAATATCAGGACTGTGCCGTTTTGTTGACCTTGGGCTTGTTAGCCTCAGCAGCCAGTAGATGCTGAAGTGAAGAGATGTCTCTAGCTTCAGTGGGCTGGGAGCAAGAGGCAGAGCTGAAGCCCAATGTCAAGGGGCTTTCACACAGTCCCTAGAGCCTGGCACTTGTAATTCGGACTTCTAGCCTCACGAACTGTAAGAGAATAAACTCCTGTTTGTTAAGGCCATCCCATTTGTGATATATTCCTGTCAGAGTGGAACTAGGTAACCAGAACAGAATATGGTACCTGGAGAGTGGGGTGCCGCTCTGACAGATACCTAAAATGTGGAAACAGGAGTGGAGTGTGTCTTTGACCTGAGACCCTGGCAGAGAGACCCCGGCATATGGCATGAGAGATGGCAGGGGCAGAGCCAAGAGACTGGCAGAGAGATACTGGCAGAGAGACCAGCATGAAAGATGAGAGAAACAGAGCCCAGAGACCGGCATTAAACAGCAACAGGCTTACCAGCCCACACAGGAGAAAGCTGGTACCATTGGTAGGCAGCTTCCTGGTGGAGTGGTTTGCCTTCAGGTATTAATTGGTGAAGAGACCAGCATAAAATGGAGTAGCAGGTTGGCCAGTCCATGGAGCAAGAAAGCTAAGTGTCCTTTGGGTTGCCCTCGGGCATTAACTGGCAGAAGCA
>NW_006921616.1:891582-893124 GCF_000298275.1 Orycteropus afer afer
ACACACACACACACGGAGGGGCTGGTGTGTTGAACCACAGACCTTTTAGGTTAGCAGACAAATTCCTCAACCACTACACCACCATAGCTCTTTCCTGTACATAACAACCTGTCTTTAATTCACTGGGGCTACCTGTGAAAAATTACTGCCAGTCCCAGTTAGACCTGAGCTATCTATACAATAGCACTCAATCTGAGGTCCACCTGAGCTACTTACCCAAATTGCAGCCAAACTGAAATCCACCAAGGCTGCCTACACAATGGCAATCAACCCCCTTCTGTCTTGTTTGGATGGAAAGTCTGACTTGCTTCGGGCTTATTTCAAGTACCCCTGAAGCACTAAGAGTGATGGTTTTGTGTAATTGCTGTCTGATTTCAGTCCAGTGATGATCACGTTTTCCACTCTTCCATAAACCATTCCAAATCTAGTCTTCATGACTTCTGGAAAGAGTGAAGGGGATTTTGACAGCATGAAGGTAGGACTGCCTTTTCTTGTAATATAGTGGGCAGGTTCGGAGCTGTGATTATTAATTTCAGAATTTCCTCCTTTGGTCTTCATTTTCCAGTTCAAAATATTTATGTGGTGTAATTAAAAAATACTGGTTTTCCTTATTTCTAGTAATTACTGAGGACATCTAAGAAAATGCAGATTAAAACTACAGTCCTTTCTATGTTTTTCATCAATGCTTATTAAGAAAAGACAAAAAAGAAGAAAGAAAAACTGGTTTTTATTTGAGCTGTGTTTAGCTTTTTGCTCTAGTCTCTTCCTCTGATCACCACTGTTAAGTGATGTTAGAAGTAATTACATCCCACTCTCTCTTTTGGCAGGAAGCAGTTTTCAGGGTAAGAGAAGCTTGAAAAACGTTCACCATTACCCAAACTATGTCTCAATAATGTCCCCTGTGGGACACTATTAGGCTATCTCCCTCTGCCTGGGAATGGCAGCCCAGATCATCTTGTTCTCATTTCATACCTACTTATATAGGCCATTGAAACACTGTCCATGTTCCATATTTCATCCCTGAAAGTCTTCTAAATCATATTTCTTTCTCCCTCTTCTAAATGCTCACAGTGCTGACTGCTGGCCACATCCATTTTGCCCTTGCTAGTACACTTACAGATGTGCAGGTGTCCGTCTAATGATATCTTCAGACCTCTGGATGAGCCAGAGCTGAGCTATGTACAGAGCGCTTTTCAAAGAGTATCCCTTAATGCATTTTGAAATGAATTGAATTGCATCCAGGAAGCATAATGTTTTAATATCACTCACTAGGAAATAAACTTTAGAAGTGGGTTAATAAATGCCCAAGATGATGTTAATTTCCTCTTCCCTCAGGCCCTATGCAAACTGTATTCTCAATCATACTTTATTGTGCTTGCCTGTTTATGTATCTCTTTTCCCTGATGGACAATGAATTTCTGAGGACAGAAGCTGGTTCTGTTTTCTTCCTTCTCTTCTTTCCTTCTTCCTCTCCCTCTGTCTCTTCTTCTTTCTATCATTACTCCGATTGGCACACTGCCCATGAAATTTGGTGCTCATTTA
>NW_006921616.1:897130-899388 GCF_000298275.1 Orycteropus afer afer
ATGCAAAAACATTTGATTGTGTGGATCATAACAAAATATGAATAATATTGAGAAGAGTGGGAATTCCAGAACACTTACCTATACTCATGAGGAATCTGTACACAGACCAAGAGGCTGTCATTTGAGCACAACAAGGGAATAGTTCATGTTTAAAATCAGGAACAGTGTGTGTCGGGGTTGTATCCTTTCCCCATACTTATTCAATCTGTGTGCTGACCAAATAACCCTGAGAAGCCAGACTACGTGAAGAAGAACATGGTTTCAGGATTGGAGGATGAGTCTTTAGCAATCCACGATATGCAGACCACACAACCCTGTTTGTTGAAAGTGAGGATGAGTTGAAACACTTACTGATGAACATTAAAGACTATAGTCTGAAGTATGGATTACATGTCAAAGTAAGGAAAATGAAAATCCTCACAACTGGACCAATACTCAGCATCATGATAAATGGAAAGAAGATTGAAGTTGTTGAAGATCTCATATTGCATGATTCCACAATCAACACAAATGGAAGCAGGAGTTAAGCAATCAGTCAAAATATTGCACTGGGCAAATCTTTTGAAAAAGACCTCTTTAAAGTGCTGAAGAGCAAATATATCCCTTTTAAGACTAAAGTGAACCTGACCCAAGCCATGATGTTTTCAGTCACCTCATATGTATCTGAGAGCTGGACAATGTATAAGGAAGACTGAAGAAGAGTTGATGCTTTTAAGTTGTGGTGTTGGAGAAAAATACTCAAAGTACTATGGACTGTCAGAGAAACTAACAAATCTGTCCTGGAGGAAGGGCAACTGGAATGCTCCTTGGAAGCAAGAATGGTCAGACTCTGCCTCACATACTTGGTTCATGTTGTCAGAAGGGATCATTCCCTGGAGAGGTGTATCATGCTTAGTGAAGTGGAGGGTGAGCAAAGAAGGCAAAGGCCCTCAAGAGATGGAATGACACAGAGGCTCCAAGAATGTGCTCAGCATAGCAAGGATTATGAGGCTGGGGCAGGACTGGGCAATGTTTCGTTCTGTTGTATGTAGGGTTGCTATGAGTTGGAGCCAACTCAACATTACCTAACAACAACAACAGTAACAACATGCCTTTCTGCAGAGAAAAGATTTTGGTTAACCCTCCTTATGACTTCAGTCACATAACCAATCAGTTGCCGCCAAGTTGATTCTGACTCCTGGGAACCCCAGGCGAATCAAAGTAGGACTGTGTCCCATAGGGTTTTCAATGGCTGTTTGTTTTTTGAAGTAGACTGTGAAGCCTTTCTTCCAAGGCACCTCTGGATGCACTCAAAGCTCCAGCCTTTGGGTTAGCTGAGTGTGTTAACTGTACTAGCCTGGGTCTCCTTCATTCATATGCTTTTAGAATTTCCACTACAATCCAGTCATTATGTAAAGCAGCAGGGAATCAGCTAGTTTACTAACAAGAAAATACTTCTCCCTGCTGTCATGGGGAGCATAGGATAGTGACAACCTCCACATTACTGTAGTCCTATATATTATGTTAGGAGCCACTGTAGCATGATGGTTAAGCACTCGACTGCTAACCAAAGGGTTGTGGTTGGAAACCTCTAGGGGCTCCAGGGAAGAAAAGACCAGGTGATCTGCTCCCATAAAGATTACAGCCTAGGGAACTCTCTGAGGCTATTCTATTCTGTCACATGAGTCCTATGAGCTGGAATCTACTCGATGGCACAAAACAGCCACAGTAACATAACTTATCAAATATCATTCGACCAACAAAACTATTGTTTGAAGCAATTAATAATATCTTTATTTTCAGACAGAGACACTAAGTCCCAAAGAATTTCCAAAACTGGACCATGGCAAATGCTCAGCTCCTCTGATTTGATTGCTAAACTAGTAGAGATTCCGCTTATTTTGTTTGAGTAACTTACCCTAGGGCTCCTTCTAGGCTGTTCCGGCCTCTTACCATTGTTACTTTGTCCCTATCATTTGACTAGTTCATATTATCATATTATTATAATACTTATATTATTAAGTTGGTGCTTTCTTTTTCAAATCTCTCCTTCAGTTATGTTCTGATTCCTTACACTGATAGATATTTGAAGCATAAAAATGAATAGGAAAAAATAAATAAATAAAAATAAACACAACGATTTTTTTTTCCTTAAATGGTCACATCAATAGATAATGCGATAAACCAATTGTTGTTGTGTTGTTATGGGCCGTCGAGTCGTCATAGTGAACCCTCCTTGGGTTTCTGAGGCAGTATCACTATGGAAGTAGATTCCCCAA
>NW_006921616.1:899927-901748 GCF_000298275.1 Orycteropus afer afer
CGAAGCACTCATATGTATCAGGGAGTGGGCAGCATTGGTGAGTGTGTCTGTACTTCCAGCTACTGTGCAAAAGATTGACTTATCCCCACGGTGCTGTTAGATAAGAAGTATTACTCAGCACTTTATTCAAAATGGGAATAATAACTAGAAAAGGATATTGAGCAACTGTACTCTCCTTGAACTTGCCTCTACTTATTTCATTTCTTTTTGTAGTCAGAACTGGATCGATTCATAGTAAATCATTCTCAATCAGAATCAAATATTTCATACTTTGTCAAATACATTTCACAGGGTTGTGACAAAGACCCATAATTCTTTGAAAACTTCTAAGCAAAACAATCAATCAAGGAGTTTTCTCTAGCATCTCTGCTAACAAATCCATCACATCTCTATAGCAAAGTTGACTTTAGGGCAGCTGCCATCTCAGATAGAAATGACTGGTCTGTTTCTAGAACTTTCATTCAATACAATACTTCCTCTAATTTCCATGGGTATTCAGTAACTTATTTATCAGCTCTACACATTCTACTGTCCTTATGTGAGTCACATGATAAGAGAAGAAAATCTCTTACCTTGATGAATTTCTTTGTTTGAGAATTCCTAAAGGGCAAAGAACCAACAAAACAAAACAAAACAAAACAAAAAATGTTACAAAAGAAAAATAAATGTCAAGATATTGAATATACTCATCTTTTCCTTATACATTTTTCCTATTTTCTTCCTTTTCAGTTCCATTTCATCAGAGAATTTTTTGCTACAAAGATATAGCACTATTCTGAGACAGTTCAGAAAATGTGATCATAGTTCTCAACACCTACCAGTTCTCATTGCCAAAGCACCTCTTATTTGTCCCTTACTTTTTCTTCCATTATCTGTGCTCTAACTTACGAGATTTCTTTAAACCAAAAACAATAACATTTCTAAATTGTCTTTCAAATAAAATCCAAATGTCTTGAGCTTGTATCCAATATCTCTGACTTTGCATCAACCTGTATTTCTGTGTAAAGACAGCCTTACCCAAATTGTGCTACTCTGTTTTCTTGATCTTTCCCAACTGTGCATCTTTGCTTTGCTGTTCTTTTGAAATGGAACAGTTTTCTCTTTTCATGTCTTCATTTGCATATGCTTGTTCCTTTGTGTATGTGTTGTCTTTCTTTCTATATTGCAGGCTCATTAGCAGATGTGATGTCGAATCCACTTTTCATCTCCCATAAAGCCTTTCAGTCTAGTTTAGTAAGGTCAATTGATTTGGTGTCGGGACCTTGAAAGGAATAAAACAGAGGAGAGAAACAACTTTTTATAGTTACTACAGGAGCTCTGCTGACATAGTGCCTAAGACATCTGACATCTATCCAGATGGCTGGTGGTTCAAACCCACTAGCCACTCCTCAGAAGGAAGGTTGGACAATCTACTTCCATAGTGATACCACCTCAGAAACCCAAGGAGGGGTCACTATGAGTCGGATTGTACTCCATGACAGTGTTTTATCTTACTACATAATTTATTCTACATAAAAGTTGAATAATGGATTTCCATAAGCAGCTCTGGTGGTGTGGTTCTTAAGGCTTTGACTGCTAACCAGAAGGTTGGTGCTTCAAAGCCACTAGGCACTCTGAGGAAGGAAGATTGGACAATCCACTTCCATAAAGATTTACCACCTTGGAAACCCAAAGCGGGTCACTATGAGTTGGAATAGACATGATGGCAGTGAGTTTAGTTTTTGATTTAATGTTAAAAGAAGGAAAATAAATTCTCCAGAAAGCTAAAACAATACAGTTACTTTAATCTTCCAACCATTCCTTATCAGTTAGAATCAATTG
>NW_006921616.1:901993-905371 GCF_000298275.1 Orycteropus afer afer
CAGCTCTGTGTTCATGTTTCAGCAAGAAAACCAAGAAATGTGTATGAGATACCTTTCCCAAAAGGACCAAGAATTAGCAATTGACAACTGACTTCCAGGTATTCCTCATGGCCATAATTGTGAAAAAACAGAAGTCACTAATGCAAGAAAGGTGGTGGGGTATAGGTTTTAAAAGAACACATAGCCAAATGGATTAAGACTAACATACAAAAGTCAAAGAGTGTCTTAGCAGCAACTAGAATCAAGCAAAATAAACGTCCTGACTGTGAAGTGTATCATATTTTAACTATAACTTTAGGTAACATATGAGAGTTTCAATGATCTGTTATTGATAGAGATATTAAAGAAGACTTCAAATATAATCACTTTCTAGGAATTTCTTAAGCTATGTGGAAATTCAAATTGAATTTTTCCATATTAAGTTTAAGTTTCCTGACCCAGCAACAATCTAGGTAAGTCCATGTATTTTATGTAGAGAGTGAGATGATTCATTTCAACATAGCACATAAAGGAGAGTTACACTGAGGCACAATGTTATTATAATTTGTCTTAGGTCTCATATTTAAATGATACTGCTGTTGTTGTTGTCAGGTACCCCGAAGTCGGGTTTGACTCATAGCAACTCCGTGCCCTAGAGAATGAAACACTGGCTGGTCAGTCATGCGCCATCCTCACAATTGTCGTTATGCTTGATCCCATTGTTGAAGCCACTGTGTCAATCCACTTTGTTGATGATCTTCCCCTTTATTCACGGACCCTCTGTGTTACCAAGCATGATAACCCTCTCCAGGAACTGGTCCCTCCTGATAACATGATCAATGTGTAAGAGGTGAAGTCTGGCTACTGTCTCTTCTAAGGAGCATCCTGGCTGTATGTATTCCAAGACAGATTTGTCAATTCTTCTGGCAGTCCAGGATATGTCCAGTATTATTCCCCAACACTCTGGTGGCATATTCCCTAAGGCATCTGACTGTTAACCAGAAGGCTGGCGGTTCAAACCCCTCAGCCCCTCCTTGGAAGGAAGGTTGGGAAATCTACTTCCGTAGTGATACTGCCTCGGAAACCCAAGGAGGGGTCGCTATGAGTTGGGGCCGACTCGATGGCACATAACAACATCAAATAATTCAAAGGCATCAGTTCTTCCTTCTTCCTTATTCATGGTCCAGCTTCCACACGTCTATGAGGCTATTGAAAACACCATAGCCTAGGTCAGGCACTCCTTAGTCTTCAAATTGTTAGCTTTGCTCTTTAACAATTTACAGAGGTCATTTGCACCAGATTTGCCCAATATCATATGCTATTTAATTTCTCCACTGCTGCTTCCATTGGCGTTGATATTGCTGCAGATTATCTGTTTCCCGAATGCTATTTATCACTCTGAAGCCTTGTATTTTGAAGTCTTTTATTTAATTAAATAAATAAAACACTCTATCACTAAGAATGTTATAAGAAATAAAGTTCATGCATGGAAAGCTTATATGGAATATTCCTCACTGTTAGGATGAAATAAAATCCCGTTGACTTCATGATGCCAGAGTAAATTATCAGGAGGAAAATCGTGCCTACTGATTCAAATTGTGTGTCAGTAGTCACCATCCTGCTCAGCAATGACCGTGACCGCTGAGGCATGCCTATGCATATGTCAGGATGCCAAGAACCGACAAGGACGGAAATAGAGTGGACCTATTTGCAGCTGCTTTGGCTGCATTTTCCCATCTCATTTCAGTGCTGTCATGTGTGGAATTGTGAAACCAAAAAAGCTTTTTAAAATGCTGACATGTTCTGACTACTTGTGGGTCAATTTTCATTAATATTCTTGGTTGGAAGTTAAAAGACATGAATTCTTTCTTTGTAGTTAAGTTGGAAGTTTGTATAACTTTCGACTTACTTTTCCAGCTTTTCATGTACTCTTACTTGAAGACTTTGAATGATATCTCATATGCACCTCTAATTCAGCCTCATTGGTAGAAATAACTGCTTTATTGTATTGTTTGCACTGTACCCCTCCAGCTCATCTCTTGTGTTGTACACACACACACACACACATATTCACCCACAAGGGTATTTCAAGAATGTAGGTCTTTTTAACATGAATTGAGCCACAGTATTTATGGTGTTCTGTGAGCTGAACTGTTAAAAAAAAAATGTCCTGGATATCTTTCCATTTTATTGATAATATTTTATATAAACATGTGCTTTTCCACATATAAACATCTATCATTATTTATATACATATCCCCTAAAAGTGGGCATGATATTGACACCAATTAGTTTTACTACTTTAACAATAACAAGGAGATACCCAAAGATTTTGTATGTGTAATACATAAATTTTAAAATATATTGTTTGCATGTGTGTATATATATTGAGCTCTGGTAGTGTAGTGCCTAAGGCACTTGACTGCTAACCAGAAGGCTGACAGTTCAAACCCACCAGCCAGTACTCGGAAGGTAGACTGGACAATCTATTTCCATAGAGATACTGCCTCAGAAACCCAAGGAGGGGTCACTATGAATCGGATTCGACTCGACGGCAGTGATTTCGGTTTTTTTTTTATAGATTTGTTTTTGTTTCTAGTCCACTCCAGTTGATTCTGACCCATGGCAACCCCATGTGTACAGAGAAGAAATACTCTACATAGTTTTCAAAGCTGCGGCCTTTCAGAAGCAGGTCTTCAGGCTTGTCTGTTGAGGTTGCTCTGGGGGGATCAAGCAGCCAGCCTTTAGATGAGTAGTCAAGCACCTAAGATTTGCACTACCCAGGGACATAAATATAGTACATGTAAATTCTCCACACTCTCAAAATACCTTGTGAATGTGTATGTGCATATATCTGTGATATGTGTAGGAAAATGCTAGAAAAATATATTACAAACTATTAAAAGTAATTATTGTCACTGAGGCTGAGTTTTCCATGCACACACATGTATCAGTATTCATGTAAGTATCCCCTGTAAATAATGCTGTGTATACACACATTCACACACACATAGCACACACAAATGCAAGAATGCTTGCATTTTGTCAGAAAAATGCTCAGAATTGTAATTATTACTCAAAGCACACGTGTATTTTAACATTTGATGTATGACAACAAATTGCCCTGTAAAATGATTGCATTAAATCTTATAGCTGTCAAAAGAGTACAAACATACATTCCACACGCTCTTTCCTTCTCTAGATTTGCTGCCAGCCTTGTTAATGTTAATTTCATAGGGATAACATAACTTTTAAATTTTACTTCAGTTTTGATTTTCCTGATTATTGATTTTAAGCATTCTCCTCTTTGCCTTGACTATTTCCATTTTTTTCTGTGATTTGCCAACTCATTTTCTCATTTACTAATGTTTTTTGACTTTTTACTTACTGACAGCATCA
>NW_006921616.1:906026-907391 GCF_000298275.1 Orycteropus afer afer
TCAGCAGCTTAAAGTTGATTACGTTGAGGGGGAAGTCAGACGTGCCACTGTTCAATCTTTTTACCAATTCTGACAGCAACTGTCCCTCCCACGGCATTTACTACTTCTCTGCTGGTTCAATAATTCATTGCAATGGCCACACAGAACTCACAGACACTACTCATGATTTTGATTATGGGTTTATTAGGGAAGTATCAAGTTACACTTTAGGTTCAAGAACACTCAAGATACAATTCTTTGATCAGGGCAGCCTCTTGGCTGTTCCAAAGGCCTCTCTTTGACTGTTAGCCTCTAGGCCTGGCCTTTGCCCTGTTTGGGCTATGTTATAAAGCTCCCTTAGCTCTGCCCATAAGTGCAAATAGGTGCACCCCACTCTGCTAACAAGCCTCCTGCCCAAACAAATTTCTTGGTCTGTGGGCTGGCAAGCCCACTGCGCTGTCTTGTGCTGATCTCTTAGTTCTGCCATCTGTAATCTTTCTGCTGACTCAGTGCAGGGATCTCTGGTCCCAGAACGCACTCCCCTCCTCGCTGCTCTCTGTGTTGATGGTAGTGAGGATCCTCCCATTTTCCCTCTAGCTCATTTTAAGTCTAGCAAAATGACAAAACGGACCAGTTCCCATGTTAGTTTCATGCACCTTATTTCCATGGTCCCACCCCCACAAGGGTGCCATGTATCTTATTTATGTTGCTAACAAGCTATCCAATCCCTTGATGGGTCACAAACCCCTTACATTTGTGTATTTCCAGCCAGTCATCTGGTGGTAGTCACAGAGACCAGGGCTAGAAGAACCAAAACAAATAGTTCACTCACCACAAGTGGCAATCAAAGTATAATACAATCACTAAAACAAGTTCAATAACTGTGATAGTTTCAAGCAGCACAAAAATAAGTGCGTAAACATTGCTGCCATAAAAAGCCACAAATTACTGTATTTTAATGTTTGGGAATTTTATGAGTAGACAATGAAAAAGTACATAGTACTAATTGGAAGAAGAAAGTCAAAGTATAATAAAAGTGAGTTGCAAAGAAATATGTAAGTTTCAAAAACTCTAATGATCTATTTTACAGCTACTTATATAAAAGACCTTAAAAAATCATATTACAACAAATAACATTAGTAAAACAAAGACATTTTCTAGAACAAAAGCCTTCTTATTTGAAGTCTTACCAGACTTGTGTCTATACTTACACTTATAAATGCATTCCTAATTCTTGTCATTGCTAAGGTGTCTAACACTTTCAATTTTTATAAATAAAAAGGAGAGAGAAAAGAAATTCTAGGAACTTGGAGATGGGTACATGCTATTATAGGAGCTCTGGTAGCATAGTGCCTAAGGCACATGACTGTTAACCAGAAGGCTGGC
>NW_006921616.1:908126-909178 GCF_000298275.1 Orycteropus afer afer
ACATTTCTTTCCTGAGAAACTCTGATATTATTGGCAAGACATAAACTAATCTGTTTGTCTGCTCCTGGTGACCCTACTAAACAGGACAAAAATGATTTACATAAGGTATCTCTGATTTTTAAAACTTAAAGGGTTGAACTTAATTCAGACAAGTTATTAAAAAAGAGCAAGGATTTCTTAAGGAAAAATACATTTGAGTTCGAAATAACCTCACATGATCTCAAAAAGCAAGTATTCTAGAAACAGTATTTGAAAGCTTAGGAAGGTTTAGTTTATGTAAGTCTCAAAAACTTTGACTTGTGCTCCTCTTACAATGTGCTTTGAAGATAGAGATCTGAACTAATTAGGTAAAAAGTATAATTCAGAAAACGTTTGAATCAGCCTTTACTTCTTCCTCAAATGTTTGATTTTACAATCGTTCCTCCTATAGTTGAATGATTAACCATGCTTAGTATTTCTTGGCAAATTAATCATCACCTTTCTGCTTGATTTTGGTTTTGTTTTTTTCTTTGAGCTGGATAAATCATTCTGTTTATTAGCTAGGGAAGTGCTTTCACGTCTTCAGTCAACTCCCAGTTTGAAAACTGTGAAAATGCATCAGATTGGCAGGTCCACATCTAGACTGTTAAAATATTTTCCTATAAGGAGGATAGGTTTAAAAGATGGTCATTCAGCAGTATTATCCTCAGAGAAGTCTGGCCTTCCTGAAAAATGTGTGTCTTAGTACTTTGGAGTATATGAGACAGATAGCCTGTTTCATCAAAGATTTACTACTCTGCTGCCATGTTCAGAATTTGAAAACAGAAGATTGATGGCACTGCCAAGCCTTTTGCCATCATTAGAATTTTAACATATATTGCTTAAGTTTCCATTAAATAACTCAAATTGAAATCTACTAACTTCCTACATGTGTACACTGAAAAATAAAAGTCACTACTTGGACATTTGAGTCATTCATAGAATTTTTTGGGCTACATAAAATAAATATCAGAAACATAGTTCCTCTGAATTAATGTAAAAATAATAATAAAATTATAGTTTTCTTTTACATT
>NW_006921616.1:910437-911426 GCF_000298275.1 Orycteropus afer afer
AAAAAAAAAAAAAAAAAAAAAAAAATTGACCACTAAAAATGTTATGAATAGCAGTGAAACATTGTCTTAGCAGTGCTGGAAGATGAGCTCATCAGGTTGGAAAGGACTCAACGTACTACTGGGGAACAGTTGCCTCCACAAAGTAGAATTGACCTTCATGATGTGGATGGAGCAAAGCTTTTGGGACCTTCATTTGCTGATGGGGCATGACTACAACTGGGGAGAAAATATTTATTAATACTCAGAATGTTGAAGTTACAAACTATGAATCTAGGAAAATTGGAACTTGTCAAAAATAAAATGAAATGCATAATGATTGATATCTTAGTCATTAGTGAGCTGAAATGGACTGGTATGGTATTTTGAATCAGACAATTATATGGTTTACTATGCTGGGAATGGCAAATCGAAGAGGAATGAAGTCACATTCATAGTCAAAAACAACATTTCAAGATCTATCCTGAAGTAGACAAGGAAGACCAGTTATTACTACTATCGTTCAAATTTATGTACCAACCACTAAAGCCAAACAAGACAAACTTGAAGATTTTTACCAACTTCCTGCAGTCTGAAATTGACCAGACATGCAAGCAAGATGCATTGATGACTACTGTTGTTGTTGCTATGTGCTGTTGAGTCGGCCCCAACTCACAGTGAGCCCTCCTTGGTTTTCTGAGACGATATCACTCCGGAAGTAGATTGCACAACCTTCTTTCTGAGGAGTGGCTGGTGTGTTTGAACCACCAGCCTTCTGGTTAGTAATCAAGTGCCTTAGGCACTATGCTACGGGAGCTCTGTAGTGATTGGACTATGAGTGTTGGAAATAAAGAAGCATTACAAAAAAAAAAAAAAAAAACCTGACTGACATTGAGTCGATTCCAACTCATAGTGACCCCCCCCTTGGGTTTCCAAGGTGGTATTTCTACAGAAGTAGAATGCCCAGTCTTCCTTCAGAGGAGTGGCTAATGGGTTTGAACCACCAGCCTTCT
>NW_006921616.1:912774-915002 GCF_000298275.1 Orycteropus afer afer
GGGATATTTTAGCTAAGATGAGTCTTAGTAAAAGCAAAGAATACCGGAAAAATGTTTACCCATCTTTTATTGACTATGAAAAGTCATTGGACTGTGTGGATCATAACACATTATGGATAACATTGTGAAGAATGAGAATTCCAGAACACTTGACTGTGCTCATGAGAAACCTGCATATAGAACAGAGGCTTTTGTTCAAATAGAATAATGGTATACTGAATGGTTTAAATCAGGAAGGGTACGGCTCAGAGTTGTGTCTTTCACCATATTTATTCAATCTATATACAGGGCAAATAATCTGAGAAACTTGACTATTTGAAGAATACAAACAGGAGTGGGGAAAACTCTTCAGCAACCTGCGATGTGCAGGTTTCACAATCCTGTTTTCTAAAAGCGAGGAGGACTTAAAGCACTTACTGGTAAAGATCAAAGACTATATAGTCTTCAGTATGGATTACACCTCAAATAAAGAAAGCAAAAATTCTCACCACTGGACCAATAAGCAATATTATGATAAATGGAGAAAAGCTTGAAATTGGAAAAGATTTCGTATTACTTGGTTTCACAATCAACATCCATAGAAGAAGCAGTCAAGAAATCAGACATCGTATTGCAGTGTGAAACTGATGCAAAGGACCTTTTTAAGTTGTTAAAGAGCAAAGATATCACTTTGAAGACTAAGATGTACCTAACCCAAACCATGGTATTTTCAATAGTCTCATAAGCAGGTGAATGCTGTACAATGAATAAGGAAGACTAAAGAAGAATTGATGCCTTCAAACTGAATTGTTGGTGAAGAATACTGGAAATACCATGGACTGCTAGAATAACATACATAGGATCACTATGAGTTGGACCTGTCTTGTTGGAACCTAACAAAATCAACCTCTAACTTTAATATGAAAAACATATGGAGTGTATTACATATTTGAATGATTGCTGACTTAGTTGTTCTGTGATTAAGGCTGTGTTTATTTTCCTAACAAAATCTCAGGTAATGCCAATGGTATAGAATTGTGGATCACATTTTGGGAGAAAAATGCTCTCAATGTAAGTGGTCGAGTGGTCCAAGGCCAGGTCATGGATTTGTTGTCCCATGTAGATCTGGGGTCCTGCAGTGTGTGCTGTACAACAGGTTATGTGTCCATCCCTCCTTGTGCATTTATTTTCATCATGCTCAAAGAAGGGTCATCACACTTTGATGTGTGAAAATGAATCAGCTCCTCCGTACCACCATGTCGTTATGACCTGGTAGTAGGATACGGTAGTCTTTGTCCAAGCTAACTCCCTGGAGCATGCTGTGATGGTTGCTGGTCTGGAATGAGGTGAGCTAACCTTACCCACAATGAGATGTATGCAGTTCAGGGAATAGTCAGAAAAGGCAATCGTATGAAGTAGCTTCCACTCTGAGATGGCCCCTGAACTCCTATCAGGGTAGGAGTCATCCTCTATGACGTAGGCAATGTGGAAGAGCACCGTCAGTGCCAGGACTGCTTGTTGGGTCTGTTTCTGGTGTTGGTGACATGGGCCACAGCACTCCTGGTGACTATATATGCTTCTATTCCATGACCCTCAGGGGTCAGCTGATGCACCTTTTGCCATCAGAAGAAACATTGGTTTGGAGGTAACATTGGAGGTTGTTGCTCTTTGAGACCAAGGGTTGTCCTCTTTGAGACCTCCATGAAACTGGGCACTGAGGAAAGGACATGCCAGAAGAAGTGGAAGCTTCAGGCAGATGCATCTTTGAGTGGTTTGAGGCCCAAATGTGATTCAAGTCTCCAAGGATAAACATGAGAACCACAGGAATACACGTAGAGGTAGCAATATAAAACAAGTGTTGGGGCTTGACCCGAGGCAGGTGTGGTTTAGAGGATGGGGGATGAGCCTTCCTCTTAGGTATCAGGAGATGAGGGTAGGGGCAAACGGCTAGACAAATATCTAGATGATGCCTGAGCCTTGAAGGGATCAATCTTTGTCACATTGTTCCATAGGGAGGGGTAAGTGTTTGTCTTCAAATCAAAGCCACGCTCCTTCCTGGTCTATAGTTTGGGCAGCACAGAGGAATTAGCCCCTCTCTTCCTCTTTCAGCTGTGTGGAGGGATGTTACAGAGTAGAAGGGAGAATGGTATTGCGCCTTTAAGAATAGTCTCCAGTCAGGCCTCGGGAAGGGCAAAGGAAGTGAGGGGAAACCTAATGTGGGCTCCAGTAGCTCTCACCCACCAGACCCA
>NW_006921616.1:916612-917623 GCF_000298275.1 Orycteropus afer afer
AACAACAACATAGGGTTCCCTGGGCTGTAATCTTCCTGGGAGCAGATTGCCAGGTGTTTTCACCCAAGGAGTAGGTGGTAGCTTTGAACTTGTTACCTTTCAGTTAGCAACAGAGTACTTAACCAATGAGTCACTAAGATGACAGGTAAATAAAGTTTTGAAATGTGATCAAAGAAAAATACTTCTATACTTATGCAATATTGAATTTATAATTTAATAATTTGACCTCATTTAACATCCATTAGGGCCTACAATAAAAATGTAGGGTCAACTTTATAAAGTTGTCATTATTATGAGTCAAAAATGGTTGTGTCTACTAATAACTTCTTTAAATGACTCATCCCAAGGGAAGACTGCATGACAGCAAGCATCAGTTATTTGAGCAGTAAACAGAATTGTCACCTTGTAATCCATTTAACTTTAAAACATATGCCGGTTCATTCTTATGCAAATCGCCTGAGCAAATCCCTTAATGAAATTAGGTTGCTGTTTTCCTCTGTGGGCCATGAAGGAAAATGACCTTGCTCCCCAGATCAAATCACAATGTTAACAAAGCACTCTGCGTACCAACCATCCATAAACCTGTTTGTGTATTTTATTGTGTTGCTTTTGTGACTCTCCATTCAGCAGATTCACTTAGGCTAATCTTGGAGGATTGATATTTGGGAATCTTGGGAGTTTCTGGTCTTCCAGAAAGTTCTGTACAGACACCAGTAAGGCGCCAAAGAGGCAGAATACAGAAGGAATACTCACCAGTCAGCCTCCAGGACTTCCCCAGACAACCTTGAGAGTTACTACCCAAGGTGTTTTAGACACTACGCTCACAGAGAAACCTTGATTTTCTACAAAGCTAAATAAGTCCCTCAGATACACTACTGTCTGGCCTTTAAGTATTTTTTATTGTTGCTCTGAATTCAATGACAGTCATTTCAATTTTCCACATAAAGTATTCTTAAAACATTTAATGGGCTTTAAACTATTACTCATGCATGGTATTTCTCATTTATAAGC
>NW_006921616.1:935941-942419 GCF_000298275.1 Orycteropus afer afer
CCTGAGGTCTGTGTGGGGAAATAAAATATTCTTTTGGAAAAACTTGCTAACAAAAAATGAAAATTGAAAAACATGGAGCTATTATAGAAATGTTTCTGATCCAACTCACACTCTACTTGAGTCTTTAGGGAAACATGAACTTACAGTAGCTTTTCTGATCCACATTGGACATTGGCTCAAAAGATGATTAGAGGACAACCAACTCCAAGCAAGTCAGGTTACAAAATCATTAAGTTTGTAGGAAAAAGACTGCATGAAGAACCTACCAAGGCTACATCGTTATCACTATATTGGGTGGGAAAATAAAAACATCTGTTGTTTTTATTTGAGGGATAGAACATGTAGAACAAATAAAAATATCTATTGGCAAGCGTTTTGTGCTCAGAAATCCTGTTTACATTTTATATCAATAAATAAGGTCTATACTCAAACACAGAGCCTGGAACATTCATGTAAAATAGCAATGTATCAGGCTTAAGGGTTTGTTAAGCTTTTTTTTTTTTTTTTTTTAAATGAAATGTTCTCTGTTTGGAGTAGGGCACATTTTTATTTTTCATCATGTCCATGAATTTGGGAAACATTGATTATGTTTGTTATTCAGATTCTATATTAGTTCTAAATAATAACCAATCATGCTTTAAATATTAATTGTTTAAACTGAATATTTTATTACAAACTTTTGAGCCAAATGCTTTTAATATTCAAACCTATTTGGATATATTTTTCCATGTTTTCAGGATCAACAAACAATGACGAATTTTTTGGATTAATTTAGCATGAATTAATTGACGTCATGCCTGTGCCTAAGTGGGGAACTGAAAAAAGTTTGTTTTCGTGGGTTTCCCTTGCTGGAGTATGTATCTGAAATCACTTTATCCCATTTCACATTGTGAGCCATGAACGAGTTTTCTTCAACGAGAACTACTCATTTCAAGAATTAAGTTATTTGAAACAAATCTAAAATGTTTGCAAAACTTGAGTAAGTAAGAAATTGATCAAACCGATAACGTTCGCTTAAAATAGTGGCTATTTTTCCATTTTTTAGCCTAGAGACAAACCTTAGCTCTGTGATGGGCCATATTTGCGGCACTGAGAACCCTCAAGCTCTTTATGTTTTAGGTCTTCTAGAATGGTAGTGAGGATGGGATCGGTTACAGCATAGAGAGGGTTTAGAACAGTTCTCCGTGAGCCTCACTGATCATCATTAACACACACTCACATTTTCTTCTCTCAGATAGCCACCAAACTCTGATTTAGTTTCCTCCTATGTGTTCTATCTTTCCAATTTTAAATGGTCTCTAAATGGGAGATGTAGATATAATGGATAGAAATACCATTCATTTCTTAAAAGTCAAATACATAAACAAGTCTGTATCATTTTAGTTTATTTAAAGTTCATAGTTGAAATTTTATTTGAAGATATTTACAAGATGATTTTCAGTTACATAATAGTGGTGGATTATATCCTTGACCCAGTTTTCCCCAATGGTAACATCTTACACAATGGTAGTTTAATGTCACAACCATGATGTCCACATCAATCTGATCAAGATACCGAATACTTCCACCATCATTAGTACTTTAGAGAGCTGCACTGCTTTCTTTCCGTTCCACACTCTCATTAACCTCCTGAAATCACTAATCATTTATTCATTTCTGTAGTGCTATCATATTAAGAATGTTATTTAAATGGAATCAGAGAATAAATGGCTTTTTATTGACTTTCGAATTCTGTGGAGAGTCATCCAGAGTGGAGTAAGACTCAGGTTATTTTTTTGGTGAGGAATAATGAATGTTATGAGTGTACCACAGTTTGTTTAACCATTCACCCACCGCAGGACAAATGTTCTGTGTCAGGTTGTTGGTTATTATGAATAAAGTGCATGAATTTGTGTTAACTCAAGTCCTCAGTTCTCTGAGATAAAGGCTCAGAGATGAAATTTATAACGTATGTAGTAGTTGCATGTTTCATTATTTCAGAAATCACCAAACTATTTTTCAGAGTGGAAATATGATTTTACAGTCTACAAAAAATACATGTGTGACCTAGTTTCTCTGCATTCTCTCCAGTATTTAGTGTCATCACTTATTGTTTTAAATTTAGGTATAAAGGTGTAAAAAAACCTAAACCCCTGCTGTAGAGTTGATTCTGATTCACAGTGACCCTATAGGACCAAGTAGAACTACCCCAAAGGGTTTTGTGGGCTGTAAATCCTTTTGTAAGGAGGCTGCCACACCTTTCTCCTTCAGAACTGCCGGTGGCTTTGAACTGCTGACTTTTCAGTCAGCAGCAGAGGGCTCAACCCGTGCATCACTAGGAGTCTTCATAACTGTGTAGTGATATTTAAATTGGGCTTTTAGTTCTTTCCGTATGACATTAAACATAATTGCAGGTGCTTATTTGTGACATGCGTATTCAAATGGTTGCCACGTCTCTTTCCCATTTTCTAACTGAATTTTTTTTAGGAGTTGAGTTTTGAGAGTTCTTTAAGTATTGGAGACACCTGTCTTTTTGGGTGGTGTGTACATCTCCTCCTATATGGCTTATATTTCCAGTCACTTAACAGTGTTTTATAGAGCTTTCTATTTCTCCTTTTGTGTATTTTGCTCTTCAGAGTCACAGGCTATAATTAGTGTCATCACTTTCCCATTTCAAGTGACATAGAGAAAACCTGTCTCTCTTTACCCTCCTTTAAAAAAACTGTCTATGAACCTTGAGAATTAAATTATACACTGTTGTTATTTTGCTTAAATCCTTACACATACTTTAGACAGCTCAAGATGAAAAGGAAAGCCTATAGTTTTACCCATGTTTTTACTTCCATGTTCTATATTCTTCCTGATGTTCCAAGAATACCGTTTCCACCTTTATTTCCTGTGTCAAAATTTTACTTTAGCTGTTTTTGAAGCAGACCTCTAGGTGACAAATTGTATTAATTTCCCTTCATCTGAGAATGTCCTGATGGACTCCTTTTTCCCCAAAGATATTTTTGCAAGATACAGGATTCCGGATTGACAGATCTTTCTTTGAGTGTTTGAAAAGTATTTTGCTATTTCTTTCCAGTTTCTCTGGTTTCTGATGAGAAGTCTGCCATCATTTAAATTATTTTTCCTTTATAGGTAAGTTGTCTCTTTGCACTGACTACTTTCAATATTTTTTCTTTGTTCCTTGTCTTTTGAAGTTTCATTGTGATGTGGCTTAGTTTATTTTATCCTGTTTGAGAATCACTCAACTCCTTGCAGCTGTATGATTTGGTCTCTTGAAAAGTTTGGGATGTTTTAAGCCATGGTTTCTTTAGTAATTTTTCAGCCATATCCTCTTTCCTCTCTCTTTCTGAGATTTCGATAACACGAAGGTTAGATAGTTTGTTACCGTCCCACCAGCAGCTTATCCTGTTTCTTTCAGCTTCGTTTCTTTCTTACTGAATCATTTCTATTCTGTCCTCCAGGTCACAGAGTCTCTCCTCTGTCTATTCCATTTCAGTAAAGTTTTTATTTTCATTATTTTATTTTTCAGTTCTAAAATATCTATTTGTTTCTTATTTATGTCTTGTTTTGTGTGTAAAATTTTTATTTCTGTATTGAGGCCTTCTCTTTATTCAAGATTGTTTATCATTGCTCAATGAATCTTTTTTTTTTTTTTATGGATGCTTCAAAATATTTGTTATATAATACTAATGTGTCTGTTATCCTGGTATTAATTACCATGTATTGATTTTCTTTTTTTATTCAGTTTGACATTTTCCTGTTTCTTGGTATGATGAATGATTTTATGTATGGAAATTTGGATATTTTTGTGTTATATGATTCCAGGTCTTATGTAAACCTGTTTTAACTGGCTATGAGTTACACTGCTCTGGTTGGGGAAATTGGGACATTGCTTCCTTACAATAAGGTGGAAATAGAAGCCCAGGTTCTTCACTTTATCCTTTGTTGATGCACACGGGGGAGCTCTTTGTTAGCCAGGTGGGTGGTTCTCTGGCTCCCCACCTGGGCTCCACTGGCAATATATGGGAGTGGCCTTATTAGAAATGGTTGATGATGTAAGTCTTGACTTGCCACCAGGCTTCCTCCGACACCACCTCAGTGGCGAGGTGGACAGACTCTTGTTTACTGCTAGGTGAGGATAGAGGTCCAGGCTTCTCAAGTGGTCTCTACAAACACCAGAAGGCAGGTCCAGTGTAGGGAGTTGCATTGTATGTTAGGCTGGGTTCTCTAGAGTAGAAAAACTAGTCAAGTTTATATATATATATATATATATATAGAGAGAGAGAGAGAGAGAGAGATTTATCTTAGCAAAATGGTTCACATACTTATAGAAGCTGGAAAGTCCCAAGTTCTTGGATCAGACATCAACCTGGAGCCTTTTCCTGACTCATGCAGCTGTAGGGGCTGATAAGCTCAAGATTGGAAGGCGGTATACTGGCTTTTGACTCCTACAAATGACGAATCCAAGATCTCCAGGTGGAATAGTGGATTTCTCACCATTGCACAACTGCTCACAGACAGTTGTAGACAGCACAACAGGGTCCCAATCCATAGAAGAATGTTCCATTTTCCCAGGCTTTACATAAGTATACTGGAAGCAGATCACACCCTTAAAGAAGCTCCCTTTCAAGGGATTGGCTGCTCAAAATATATACATCTGATCTCATCATGGGAATGACCATCACAACTGCTTAAACCACTCAGAATGGTGGTCCAGCCAAGTGACACACAACTCCAGCTATCACAAGCCCACCCCTTGTCAAGTTGGCAGTTGTACAAATCTACTTAACCATATACAATCCCTAAATAAGGACAATTATAAAGTCACATTTCCACCTAACATGATACACTAACATGTGTACAACTGAAACACATTAACCCTGTTTACATTTCAGAGTTCACAACAGAAGGAAACAAAAATATTTGATGCACATATGTAATGAAGAAATATAACACAGGCCTCGTTTCTGCAACTGGTCACATGGTTGTAGCTGATATTCAGAACTACCTTCTTCCACCACCCATTCTGTATTTCCCTTGTCCTCAGCAAGCACCTCAGCTGGTTGTGGTTCTTTGTCTTGGGGGGGTGACCCAAACCTTCATTCCTGTAGGATCTGGGCCATTAGTAGTTGTATCAGAACTGGGTTGCTGTAGCTTTCCATTGATTTTAATCACAGGGCATGGTAGTACGAAGAGACAGCGTAAAGAATCTCCTGTATTCCAGATATATTCTTCTTTATCTCCACTACGTAATGTCAACCCAATTTCCCCTTGGCAATCAGGATCTATCACACCAGATAGTAGAGTAATGTGCTTCTTTGTCTCTGTTGATCCAGAAACATAAGGCAGCCAATATGGCCAGGTGGCATTAACTCCCAGTTCAATGCAATTAGTATTGTGTCTTCACGTGGGATTGTTCTTCCTTTTGGGACTAAGATCTTCAGACTCACAGAGCATAGGGTAGCAGAGACAGGAAACAAACATATTTTGGGTAGGTTACTAGGGGTATTAGTGTGTGGTATCACTCCCATTTCTAATCCTTGGTTCCTGGACCCATGAATCCTGGCTATCGGAGAAACAGCACCATATATCGAACACTGGTTTAGCAGATATACAGCCTCCTGGAGAACACTGCCCCAACCCTTTAAGGTATTGCCACTGAGCTGGCCTTATAATTGTGTTTGTAGTAGGCCATTGCATCATTCTATCAAGCCAGCTGCTTCAGGATGATGGGGAACATGGTAAGACCAGTAAATTCCATGAGTATAGGCCCATTTCCTCACTTCATTTGCTGTGAAGTGAGTCCCTTGATCTGAAACAATGCTGTGTGGGATACCATGACAGTAGATAAGGCATTCTGTAAGTCCATGGATGGTAGTTTTGGCAGAAGCACTGCATGCAGGGAAGGTGAATCCATATCCAGAATAAGTTTATATTCGAATAAGAAAAAAATATCATCCTTTACATGATAGAGGTGGTCCAATGTAATCAACTGGCCAGCAGGTTGCTGGCTGATCACTCCAAGGAATGGTTCCACATCGCAGACTCAGTGTTGGTCTCTGATGCTGGCAGATCGGGCACTCAGCAGTGGCAGTAGCCAAATCAGTCTTAGCAAGTGGAAGTCCACATTACTGAGCCCATGCAAAACCTCTATCCCTGCCACCATGACCACTTTGTTCATGAGCCCATTGGAAAATGATGGGAGTAGCTAGGGAAAAAGAATGACTGGTTTCCACTGAATGTGTCATCCTATCCACCTGATAAATTCTTCTTCTGACAAGGTCACTTTTTGGCGGGTATTCACATGAGACACAAATATCTTTACTCCTTTGGCCCATTCATATATATATATATAGACTATGGAAAGGCATTTGATTGTGTGGATCATGACAAATTATGGATAACATTGAGAAGAATGGGAATTCCTGAGCACTTGATTGTACTCATGAGGAATCTTTACCTTGACGAGGAGGCTGTCGTTCGAACAGAA
>NW_006921616.1:943774-966136 GCF_000298275.1 Orycteropus afer afer
CAGAGTGGGAGAGGGAAGGTAATGTGATTGGAGTGGAGACCATAGACAGGCATTTGGGCCACTTCCTCATGTGACTTACTTGTGTCTTCAGGTCCTGCTCAAACCCAATCTCTTATATACCACTTTCATTTAATGATGGAGTGCTGCAGTGCACTCCAACTTTCTGACTGTGTGGGTCAGACAACATCCAGTTCATAACAGGCAGCTCAGGCCTCATGGTGACTTGGTGGCCCATGGTTAGGTATTCAGTCCCTACTAAAGCCCAGTAATAAGCCAAAAGCTGTTTCTCAAAAGGAGAGTAGTTATCTGCAGAGGATCGCAGGGCTTTGCTCCATAATCCCAAGGGTCTGCATTGTGA
Organism: Orycteropus afer afer; assembly: GCF_000298275.1. Lineage (NCBI taxonomy): Eukaryota > Metazoa > Chordata > Mammalia > Tubulidentata > Orycteropodidae > Orycteropus > Orycteropus afer. Next base: position 944,133 of record NW_006921616.1, read on the forward strand.
TTCACCAATAGAGACTGTCAAAGACTCCAAACAGCATGTAATGCATCTGCTACAGACACTTTAAGCACCATTGGATCAGCCAGATCATATGGTCCAAGTGGCAGAGCAGCCTGCATGACAGCTTGAACTTGTTGCAGAGCCTTCTGTTGTTTTGGGCCCCACTCAAAACTAATCACTTGATAAATAGGCTGATGGTTTCTGAGTCACTTGATAAATAGGCTGAAGCAACACACCCAAATGAGGGATATGTTGCCTCCAAAATCCAAAGAGACCCAACAGACATTGGCCTCCTTTTTAGTTATGGGGGAAGTCAGATGCAATAACTTACCCTTCACTTTAGTAGGAATATCTCAACATGCCCCACATACCACTGGACCCCTAAAAAAATCACTGAGGTGGAAGGTGCCTGAATTTTTGTTGGGTTAATTTCCCACCCTCTAGCACACATATGCGTCGCCAATAAGTCTAGAGTCATTGATGCTTCTTCCTTACTAGGTCCAGTCAGCATAATGTCATCAATATAATGGACCAGTATGATGTCTTGTGGAAGGGAAAAGGGATCAACACCCCTACGGACTAGATTATGACATAGTGCTGGGGAGTTGGTATACCCCTGAAGAAGCACTGATGAAGTATGCCGTTGGCCATGCCAGCTGAAGACACTGCTTTTGATGGTTCTTTGAAATTGGTATTGAGAAAAATGCATTGGCCAGATCAATAGCTGCATACCATGTACCAGGAGATGTATTAATTTGCTCAAGCAATGAAACCACATCAGGAACAGCAGTTGCAATTGAAGTCATCACTTGATTAAGTTTACAGTAATTTACTGAATTCTCCAAGATCCCTGTTTTTTGCACAGGCCAAATAAGCAAATTAAATGAGGATGTGGTGGGAATCACCACCCCTGTATCCTTCACGTCCTTGATGGTGGCAGTAATCTCCGCAATCCCTCCAGAGATACAGTATTGTTTTTGGTTTACAATTTTTCTAGGTAGAGGCAGTTTTAATGGCTTTTACTTGTTTTTTCTACTGTAATATCCCTTACTGCATATGTGAGGGACCCAATATGGGAATTCTGCCAATTGCTCAGTATACCTATTTCAATTATGCATTCTGGAACTGGGGAAATCACTACAGGATGAGTTCAGGGAACCACTGGACTCACTGTGAGACACACTTAGCTAAGACTCCATCATTAACTTGACCTCCATATGCTCCACTCTGACTGGTCGGTCACAGTGATGGTTTAAGTCCCTGGTATTAGTGTCAGTTCAGAGTCAGTATCCAGTAATCCCCAAAAAGTCTGATTATCTCCTTTTCTCTGGTGAACAATCACTCTTGTAAAAGGCTTCAGATCCCTTTGAGGAAGGCTGGGAGAAAGATTGACATTATAAATTTTTGGTGATGTAGTAGGGTCCTTCCTCAAGGGGAACTGGCCTCCCATTCATTCAAGGGGCTGTGGGTCTGTAAACTGATTCAAGTCTGGGAATTGATTGAGAGGTTCTGACTCAGTATTCTGGTGATTCATTCTAGAATGTTGTTCATGTGACCTAGATTTCTTCTGTCTATACAGATCTAGTAGGTTTGTCATGTATTTACTCCTAGGAACACTACACTTAAGTAGCCAATGCAATAGTGTCTCCACATGAGTCAGAGTGCTCTGATTACTGTTCTGACTCTGTTGTCCATTATGGCAACCATGCCAACCTTGCCTTTGTTGATTAACTGCTGCCACTTGGCCCCTACTACCACAGAGTCCAACCAGCCCCATCATAGATAAGTGTCTTAGTTAAATTTGGGCAGTTCCCACCATCAAATCCAGCTTACATAAGATAGCAATCACGTAAGTCTTCAAGGATGGTGGGACTCCCTTCACAAATTTGTTTCTCACCATACAGGTGAAAGGTCTGTCGTCTGGACTCTCCATTTCTGGCTCTAAGGGTATAATCTGTTAAATCCATTCTAATAGGCCAATTTCCCCTTTTCTACATTATATCAAGGCAGGTCTGGTACTTCAACTTGACTTAAGGCAGGCTACCACATAATCCATGATGCTTCAGTAAGCTGACCAAATAAACTATTAGATCCTTTCCTAGCCTCTTGAGCTGAAACATTGAATGAAGAATCCATACTTAGTGGGCCTAAGTCAATAAACTCAGACTGATCCAATGTTACATTCCTTGCACCATTATCCCATACACATATTCTCCAGGTTTCCATCTGTATATGTTACGAAAATCAAGTAGGTCTTTTCTGGTGTAGCGTACCACCTCCTCAGTCATACTTTGTATTTCACCTTTGGGGTCTTACTTGGACTTAAGTTTAGTTATACGTCTAGCAACCACAGTGGGTGGTTGGGGCAGTTCCCGAGAACATTCAGCAATGTCTTCCATGGCATCTGCCTCAGGCAATGACCCAGCAGGAACAGTTGGGTTAATCCCATAGAACTGAGGTGGAAGGGATAACGGCTTTATAGCAATCCCTTCAGAAGGGAGGGATTCAACAGAATGCACAGGGTCCATACATTCACCTTTCTGACTGTGTGCCTATATGTCCCCATTCCAGGTTTCAGGGTCCCATATTTTCCCAGTTAATGCTCTCACTTTAACTTCAGACACCATTCTGGGTTTATAATTCAATTGGTTTGTAAATTATTCACCCTTACAATTAGACTCTGGGTTTTATTTTTGGCAATATTAGCTCTGTTACTAGAGGAAATAAAGCTTTCTTTCAGGGCACAACTGGAAACACTGAGGTCTTTTATGCAGTGTTTGAACTGTAAGTCAGCACCCCGAACTCATCTCGCTCTTCCAGTACTTGGTTTAGCAATAAGACCAACAAACCAGCTTCCTTATATTCCTCATGCTGATAAAATTTCAGAAAAGTACCAAACATGTGATCACCCAGAGCCTCACTTCTCAAAAACAATTGATCTATCGGTGGTGCTATTTGCATATTAATGTTGCTACCTCACGCTGCAGACTAGCAGGGCCTTCTTTACTGATGGAGGCAGTGTCACCAGTGTCTTTACAATCAATCAAATTGGAGAACCAAACCGAATCAGTGAGAACCAATTTAGGAAGCCCATCCTTATGATTTTCTCTCTAGAACCACTCTCAGTACCAAATGTGTTAGGCTGGGTTCTCTAGAGAAGCAAAACCAATAAAGCTTATAGATAGATAGATAGATAGATAGATAGATAGATAGATAGATAGATGTTGTTGTTGTTATTTGCCATCGAGTCGGCCCTGACTCATAGCGACCCCTCCTTGGGTTTCTGAGGCAGTATCACTACGTAAGTAGGAATGCCCAACCTTCCTTCTGAGGAGTGGCTAGTGGGTTTGAACTGACAGCCTTCTGGTTAGCAGTCAAATGATAGTGCCTCAGAAACCCAAGGAGGGGTCACTATGAGTTGGATCTGACTCGACAGCAGTGAGTGTGCTTTTGGCTTTTTGGTTTGTTGACATTTCTAGGTTGCCCGATTCTAAATGATGGGAACTTGTTGTTTTTGTTAAGTGACATAGAGTTGACTCCAACTTATAGCCACCATATTTATAATAGAAAAAACATTGCCTGGTCCTGTGCCATACTCACAATCATTGCTATATGTAAGCCCATTGTTGCAACTACTCTGTCAGTCCATATGATTGAGGGTCTCCCTCTTTTCCATTGACCTCATACTTTGCCAAACATGATGGCCTCCTCTAGGAATGGGACACTCCTGAAAACATGTCTTAACATCCTCGCTTCTAAGGCCATTCTGGCTGTACTTCCTCCAAAGCAGATTTGTTAGTAGTTCTAAAAGTCCATGGTATATTCATTATTCTTCACCAAGACCACAAGTTAAATGCAACAACTCTTCTTGGTCTTCCATTTTCATTGTCTAGTTTTTGCTTGCATATAATGGGAACTTGCCATCATGCTGTTCTTCAGGTCTTGGTGTCCATAGCCAGCCTGATTTCTTCTCTCAGCCTCCAGAGAATTCTTATGTTTGTTTTAGATCCAGGGGTTTTTGTTTTACTTAGCCGGAGGAAGAGGAGAATGCATGTTTATTATATCTTCCCAGAAGAGAAGGTCCTTAACACATTTGATAAGGGAATTGTGTTTATCATTTTTAATGTTTCCAACTTTTAAAAATAGACATTTCTAATTTGTATTGTCAAAAAGAAGTGAATTAACTATTTTCATATGTGAGTCAAAACTTTGTTAAATGAGGGCTTAGATGAGATGTTCGAATCTTGGAAATCAACAAAACAGCATCCCTGTTGATGTTTTATTTGCCAATAAAAGCTGGTAACTATAGAAGGGAAAATGCTCTTAAACAGTATGCTGTTAAATCCATAACCAATGAGATGTAATCTTTATCTGTTATTTTAAATAAAAAAGAATGGCATTCAATGATTACTAAGAGGAGCTTTAGCATAACCTCTGGGATATTTCAAGCTATTCTTGACTCCATTTCTGAAATTTTGGGAAGAAAAACGGATTGGCTGTAGAGGGGCAGTGAGCATGGTTGAGAATCATTACTTCAGGAAGAAGTGCAAGAAATGAAGTTCTCTCTGATCAACTGGGCCAGAAAAAAATGAGAGTAACTTAACTCTAAAATTGCCAACATGGTGCGCTACAAGCAACTTGAAAGCAGTATGTGAGATCTGTGTCCTGTATTGCCTACATCACCAGAAACTTGTTATGGGATCATAAATGGAGAGGGCAATTAGATACTTATGTCCTTATTTATGAAATAGCAAAAACTGAATTCCATACTATAGATTTTTCTTTGCTGCACTTTGAACCACTTTATGGAAAAGATATAGTGCAAGAAATTTATAGGCAATGTTTTACCCTCAGTTTTCCTATAACTCCTTAATCTTAAAACCAAATGATATCTTTAAAAATGTTTTGCTCTTTACATCCAAGTAAACTATGTGGTGGCTAACATTGTACATCAATCTGGTTGGGTTGGGACTCCCCCCCCAAAAAAAAAAAATCTTGAGTTATTTATTTATTTATTCTATGCCATTCATTGGTATTAAAACTGAAATTGAGATTGACATTGTACTTATTCTTTTTGAAACAATTAGTTTCTTATGTATCTTGAGCATTTTTTCACATTCTTAAATATTTTTCAAGAATATTGCTTTTTATGGCTTGATAGTATTGTCATAAGGACATGTTGTTGCTACTATTGTTCTGCCATTGAGTCAGTCCCCACTCATGGTGAACCTGTCTATGTACAACAGAACGAAATGCTGCTCAGTTCTGCACTATCCTCATAACCATTGTTATGTTTGAGCCCATTGTTTCAGCCACTGTGTCAGTCCATCTCCCTGAGCATCTTCCTCTTTATCACTGATCCTCTTCTTTACCAAACATTGTGCCCTTATCTAAGGATTGATCCTTCCTGATAACATGTCCTTAGCACACAAGATGAAGTCTTACCATCTTTGCTTCTTAGGAGTATTCTAGTGGTACTTCTTCCAATATAGATTGGTATATTTTTTTCTGGCAGCCCTTGGCATATTCAGTATTCTTCAGCACCATAATTCAAAGACCTCAATACTTCTCCAATCTTCCCTACTCATTCTCCAGCTTTCCACATGTGCATGAAACAATTGAAAGCACCACGACTTGGTCAAGCACACCTTAGTCCTCAAAGTGACATGTTTATTTTTTAACTCTTTAAAGTGCTCTTTTACAACAGATTTGACCAACGTAATATCATGCGATTTCTTGACTGCTGTTTCCATGGGTGTTGACTGGGGATCCAAGTGAAATGCAGTCTTTTACAATTTCAGTATTTTCTCTGTTTATCATGATATTGCTTATTGGTAAGTGTTTTTGTTTTCTTTATTTAACTAATTCACTATTCTAGATGTTTGAGTTATTTCCAGTTTTTATGCCTAGTTCTGCAGTATACATAAATATTTGTGAATAATTATGATCATTTCCTGAAAGCAAAAAAATTACTGGATCAAGAGTAAAGCATTTTTTAAGGCTTTTGATATGTGTCTTTGTGAAAATTTGTTTGTTGTGTGTGTGCAGACTCAATTAAGCCAAAAGAAGAATTACTGGAACCACAGGAGGGTGCTTCAGGGACCGGGGGCAGCTTTTGGTATTGGAACCAGAGAGTCTGGCTCATCTCTTTCTGCCTTTTTCTACATTTGCTTCCTCTACCCTTCTCTTCAGACTGGCTTTCTTGGCATCTTGGAACACATGGCATGAAGAAAGCATGTAACAACTGCACAGTTCCTGAGTTTGGCCTCTTTACTCTAGAGACTTTCCCAGTCTCAGTGGTTTGTTCACATTCTAGGTTTTTGGAAAGAGAATTTAGTGAGCCTGGTTTGAATCAGATATCCAGTCCTTGTACAATAAACTTTGGTTAGAAGACCATGTCATTAGTACAAACATGACTGGGTCAGGAAGCACTTCAGAGAGAGAGAATTGTGAGGTAGGTATATATCCCAGAAAAATTTCTGAAACCTAATACGTTACCTGATTGCTCTCTAGGGAGATTGTGTTTCAATGATTTTGTTAAAGGAGAAGTTATTTCACCTGCTGGATAGAATTCCTACTTTGAATCTAATACAAAGCTTTAATTTTTTGCAAATATTTGTTGAGAACCTCCTGCATGCCAGGTACCCAGATGTTAAGAGTGTAAAGCTTACAGTGTAGTCATCTATTATAACCAAAGGTCAGCTCAAAGAGTATAAAACTTCTAATCTCTCTCTCTCTATCTCACTGCCTTGGAGTGAGATCAACTCAAAGCACTCCTCCTTGGTATTCCAAGGCGATATCTCTACAGAAGTAGATTGCCCAGTCTTCCTTCCCACTAGACTCCTAACCAGAAGGCTGGTGGTACAAACCCACCAGCCACTCCTCAGAAGGAAGACTGGTTAATCTACTTCTGTAGAAATACCACCTCGGAATCCCAAGGAGGGATCGCTCTGAGTCGGATCCGACTGGACGGCAGTGAGAGAGATATTAGAAGTTTTATACTCTTTGAACTGACAGACCAGGATTTAGCACAAATGGGATGACCTTAACAAACAGGAGTTTATTCTCTTACCGTTCAGGAGAATAGAAGTCCGAGTTCAAAGTGCCAGACTCTAGGGGCTGTGTGAAAGCCCCTAGACCTTGGGCTTCAGCTCTGTCTCTTACTCCTGGCCCACTGAAGCTAGAGGCATCTTTCCACTCAGGTAGCTGCTAGCTAATGAGGCTGACAAACCCAAGGTCGACAAATAAAATGGCACAGTCCCGATGATACCAAACCACATGGCAGACCATTAATTCAAGTCCATTGTAAGTCCCAAGGTTGCCAGAGCATGGCAGGCTGCTGAACAATGATATGATTGCATGCAGGATCCAAGTATGCCATAAGCTTGAGACCATTCCCCAAGGCTTCTCCTTATACACAGGAAGCAAACCACATTTCTTAAAGCAGCCATTCAGCTGCTCACAGTAGATTCCACCATGGAGTTGATTACCAGTCTCATCATGGGGAACACTACGTCCAGCTACCCAGCCACTCAACCAGGCCCAGCCTAGTAGACACACAAACTGAACTACCACACTGACCTTCAGAATATCCTATTTTTCCTCCTTCGGGTCATGATTTTGAATGGTTTGGCAGCTGGATGTAGTTATTTCCCTATGATGAGATTGGATAATATGTAGTCACCTCTATGGTGGAATCTACTGTGAGTAGTTAATCAATGGCAGGAGAGTTGCATTGGGGTGTGGCCTTCTTCTGGTATACATAGAAAGCATCCTGCATTTGGGTGAGTCTTTATTATCTCCAATTTCTGGACTGGAATAAGTGGCATGCTATGTTGCCTGCTGTTCTTGTGATTATGCCATCAACCTGCCAATCGTGGGTTCATCAGCTTTAGCAGCCAGCACCTGCATAAGTTAGGGGAAGCCTCCAGCTCCAGTGGGCATGGAACAAGAGGCAGAGTTGAAGCCCAAGGTCAGGGGACCTTTACCCAGACCCTAGAGCCAGAACTCTGAATTAGCACTTTTACCTCCTAAATTGTAAAATAATAAATTCCTGTTTGTTAAAGCTATCTACTTATATTTCTGCCATAACAGCTCTGGAGAACTATGACAACTATATTCATGCTGTGTCTAATTTTTTTTATAAGACTACGTGCAACCTTGTCAATGAAGCTAAATGTGTCATCTTTCAAAGAAAAAAACACTCAAAAAAAATCTTAGCTAAGTGAATGTTTGCTGTCATATGCACCGGATTTCCATATTTGTACAGCAAAGATAGTGGGAGAACATTGACTTTTATTGGGGGTTTACTACATGTCAGTTTGTATTCATTATCTTACTTACTGTTTCTGTAAATGAGCTTCATAAATGAAGGTGAAGGATGATCCACCTCAGTCAGGTTGCTTTGTTTAAACCTGTTTCATCAGTAGAATTCATATATTGTCACAGATACAACATCTGATGTTCTCTTTTTTGTGTGTCTGGTCTCAGGTCTTTCTAAAAAGGTACTGGTTGAAACAATTAGTCTTGGGATAGATTTAGGTTTCAAAACATTCATGTTAAGCTCTTGGAAACCTTCACAGAGAACAGAATCAATGCTGAGACTTTGTCAGGATTATTTTGTCTGCTTCCTTTAAGTGAGCTATTGAATGTACCTCAAATATTCCCAATGCATTTGTGAAGAGACACTAAATCAAAACCTTAGTGTAGAGAGACGAGAGCGATCATTAGTAAACACATAACAGGAAGCAGGAATAAAAGGCTAAGTAATTTAGAAAGCAGATAAGCATGAACATTTAAAACTGCATTTTCTGAGAATGTAAACAACTGGTTAAAAAAATATCCAAGAAAAAAAGATGAATAATAATAATAATAAAAGTCCAGAAGCAAAGACAGATTAATTGGATTCACAGAGAAAAGAAATCACACAGCTGTCATATTCAGGCAAGAGACAAAAGTGATGTTTGGATCGATGATAGGAAAAAAGGCATTAAAGCAATAGAAAGGGTCTGTGTATGTCAGAACCATCCCATCAAATGACATGGCTTAGACATAATCACACCAATTTAAAGCAAGTGCCAGTTACAACTTTGGAGAGTGACTATTTGGCAATCTCCATCACCCTTAGGCGACATATTTTAGCTTCTAGATAGGGCTTTATGTTGAGGGACCTATCATAAATAAGAAGAGCCCTCCAACATGACTCAAATAATGCAATCGAATACGCCTACACATCAAGGAGAATTGTTCCCATTCAAGCAAGGATGCCAAGTAATGGAGGCAAGGAGAGTGAAAAGAGCAGAACAATCATCTTATGGAAGTGAAACTTGAAAGGGAAACCTCCCTCGGCTTGTGAAAGGCAATCAAACCGTCTGAGCAAATCATATTGGCAGCACCAACAACAGTTCCCCTCATCGACTTTTGACCTGATGAAAGAAGTGTTCTGCTTTTCCTCAATGCAAGTTTGCATAATACAGCCCCAGATCCAAAATAACGTATCTCAGCCTTTTAAAAAACAGACAAACGCATATCACAAAGATATAGAAGCTTTTTGATGGGTAATCCATGATGGTTTGCTCCTCGGTCCTGCTTTATTTCACTTTTCTATTTATAATAAGCATATATTACATTTTTTAATGAGAAAAAACAGGTTGATACTGTTAAAGAGAAAAAAAAAATCAAAATGATGCAATGAGATCTAGTTGAAAGAGGACTGGTGATCCTGCCTCCTGTCTCACAGAGAAAAGATAACAAGTAAAAAACCTTTCAGTCTCCTAGCAACACACCAGAAAAATCCACTATTAATTTTATTTTCTCTGAATAACAACACAAAAATTTTCTTCCTCTTTTTTGTGACTAAAACTTCCACTTATATCTTGTATGCTGTTTCTTCTGATCTCCTCTTAACTATAAAGTCATCAACTGTCTCCTTCTTCCTTACTTTCTTTCTCAACTATCTACAAGGACATCATGTTTGATAAAGTGGAGGGTCAGTAGAAATGAGGTGAAATGAGGTGAACCCTCAATGAGATGGAGTAACACAAGAGCTAAAACTTGGGCACAAACATTCAAAGTGTTATCACCATGGCACAGGACCTTCTACTTACACACGGTTGCTATAAACAAGAGCCAACATGATGGAAACTAACAACAATATCTACATTGCATGTTGTTGTTGTTGTTGTGTGCCGTGGAGTTGGCCCCAACTCATAGCGACCCCTCCTTGGGTTTCCGAGGCAGTATCACTACGGAAGTAGGATTGCCCAACCTTCCTTCTGAGGAGTGGCTGTGGGTTTGAACCGCCAGCCTTCTGGTTAGCAGTCAAGTGCTTTTAGCCACTACGCTACCAGAGCTCCTCTGGTACATTGCATATGATCGTATTTCTCCCACCTCAAAAAAGAAGCTGCTGTTTAACAGTACATCCCTCTGCAAACGCTGTTTTATTCTAGGTTATTTACATTCAAGTTCTTTAAAGAGCTTGTTTATATTGTTATCACCTACTCACCTTCCACCTGTACTCATCTCATTGCAATCTGACTTTGGCCCAACCTACAAAGCAAAGTAATCAGAGTTTCCACATATCTCTGATTCTAAATAATTGTTGTTGTTGTTACGTGCTGTCGAGTCGTATTTGACTCATAGTAACCCCTCCTTGGGTTTCTGAGGTGGTATCACTAAGGAAGCAGATTGCCCAACCTTCATTCTGAGGAGTGGCTGGTGAGTTTGAACCACCAGCCTTTCAGTTAGCAGTCAAGTGCCTTAGGCACTACGCTACCAGAGCTCCTGATTCTAAATAGAGATGGTCAGTTTTATGGACACCATAGCAAACTTATTACTGACACCCATTGTTGTTACTGTTGTTGTTATGTGACATTAAGTCTGAGGAAGATGGGGCAACCTACTTCTGTAGTGATACTGCCTCAGAAACCCAAGGAGGGGTCGCTATGAGTCGGACCCAACTCATAACTGACACCCATAGTGATTCAATTCAAAGTTTAAAAGTAATTGAATTATTTCATGGATCCCTGCAATTAATCATGAAATGTTTGGATGCTGACATTTTAGGTAAGGAACTATTGGGCTATGTATAAGTTTTGAAGGTTTGAGCAACAATAGGAGAGCACTGCAAAAATTATATGATCTTCAATTTATTAAGCAATTTATTTAAGACACTACATACCAGTATGATTTTTTTAAAATTCTTTATAACTCATTTCTCAAAGTAACCTTATGGGTTGGCTTGCATTATTAGTCCTCACCTGAACAATGGATAGGCAGAGACAGAGAGGTAAGTTAATTTGCCCAGGGTCACCAGATGGTAAGAGATGGGATTGACCTTGGCAGTCTGATCACAGAGTCCATCCTCATAGCCATGATAATTTTCTGCTTATTTAGAAATAAAAATGACACATAAAATGGATGAGGTAAATATGCCATGATTTATTTAATATTTGAAATGTAAATGTTTTGGAGTATAATACTTGTCATTATTATTCTCTAAATAATTTATAAAGAATGTTTTAACTGAAATCATTGGACTGATGACACATAACACTTTACAAGAAGATGCAAGGACTTCCAAGATAACATGGCATGTGATAGGAAGGTTAGCTATAAATTTACTGTGCAAATTTGATTGACTTTGGAACTTTCATTTGCAAAATTAGGCTGGTTTTACTTAGAAGAAAGTGTTGATATTTAGAAGAACTTGCAAAAGGATATTGAAATATATGCGTTTAACTGGTGTGAAGGAGCAAGTTATCTTATTAACTTGTCTATCTATCTGGCAGTTATCTTTTCTTGTACCTGTGAGTGGTCGCCTACCACGTGTTTGTTATTTTGTTGCACTGCAGTGTCTTGAACGTTGCCGTGCTGCTGGAAGCTTTGTCACTAGTATTTCAAATACCACGAGGGTCACCCATACTGGATGGATTTCAGTGGGACTTCCAGACTAAGACAGATTAGCAAGAAGGATCTGGCAACCTATGTCTAAAAAAAAAAAAAAAAAGCCATTGAAAACGTTATGACTGTTCTATATCAGAACATTTTCTGACTTAACGCTGAAGATGAGCTCTTCATGTTGGAAGGCACTAAAAGACGGACAGGGAAGAGCTGGCTCCTCAGAGCAGTCAACCACACTGTCATCAAGTGGATTCCACCTCATAGTGACCCCAGAGAAAAGAGTAGAACTTCCCCATAGGCTTTCCAAGTCTGTAAATCTGTATAGAAATCCTTATGCCTCATCTTTCTCCTGCGGAGTGGTTGGTGAGTTCAAACCACTGATCTTTTGATTAGCAACCCAATGGTTTTACAATGATGTGGATGGAGTAAAACTTGTGGGACCTTCACTTGCTGATGTGGCACACTCAAAATGAGAAGAAACAACTGCAAACATGCATTAATAATTGGAATGTGGAATGTACAAGGTATTTATATAAGAAAACTGGAGAGAGCTCTGGTAGTGTAGTGCCTAAGGCACTTGACTGCTAACCAAAAGGCTGGCAGTACAAACGCACCAGCCACTCCTCGGAAGGAAGGCTGGGCAATCTACTTCTGTAGTGATACTGCCTCAGATCCTAAGGAGGGGTCGCTATGAGTTGGGGCCGATTCAATAGCATATAACAACAACAATAACAAGAAAACTGGAAGTTGTGAAAAATTAAGTAGAATGCTTGAAGATAGTTATTCTAGGCATTAATGATCCAATATGGACTTGTATTCACCATTTTGCATTGGACCATCCTATAATCTACTGTGCTGGGAACAAAAAGTTGAAGAGGAATGGTATCACATTCATCATTAAAAAGAACATTTCAGAATCTATCCTGAAGTACAATGCTGTCACTGATAGGAAAATACCTATACACCTACAAGGAAGACCAGTCAGTATGACTCTTATTCAAATTTATATATCAAACACTAATGCTGAAGATAAAGAAATTGAAGATTTTTACCAACTTCTGTAGTCTGAAGTTTACTAAATGTACAATCAACATGCATATATAATTACTGGTGATTAGAATGTGAAAATCAAAGCAAAGAAGATCAGTTGCTACAAAATATGACCCTGATGATAAAGATGATTTTAGAGATCCCATGATAGAATTTTGCAAGAGCAGCAACCTATTCATTGGAAGTATCTAATCAACCACATAAATGGTAACTATATATGTACCTTGATATATGTATTATGCAAGAATCAAATAGATTACATCTGTGGAAAGGAAGGATGGAGCTGCTTAATGAGTCAGAACAAAGGCAGGGGTCCACTACAAAACAGAGCATCATTGTTCATCAACAAGTTTCAAGTTGAAGCTGAAGAGAATTTAAATAAGTCCTCTACAGCAAAAGTAAGTCCTTGCGCATATCCCAACTGAACTTAGAGACCATCTCAAGTAGATTCGATGCATTGAACACTAATGGCCAAAGATCAGATGAATTGTGGAGAACATACAGAAGGAAATAAAAAGTTCATTAAAAAGATAGGACAGAAAGAAAAGAAAAACAAACAAACAAACCAACATGTCAAAGGAGATTCTGAAACTTGCTTTTGAACATAGAGAGGCTAAAGTGAATGTAAGAAATGATAAAGTAAAAGAGCTGAACAGAAGATTTCAAAGGGTGGCTCAAGAACATAAACTATTATGAAATGTGGGGTTAGGAAAGCAAAAGAACATGCTTATCATTTCTCAAGCAGAAAGAACCAAGGGAAAAATCCAAGCCTCATATTGAAATATTGAAGGATTCTATGGGACAAATATTGAGTGACACAAGATTCATACTGCGATGTATTAAATTACATAGTGTAGCTTTTCTAGCCGTAAGTCTTTATAAACTCCATGGTGGAGTTTGCCATGAGCAACTGAGTCGCTCCTGATTGATAAAGTTATTCACCTGGAGTATTTCTGCTGGGAGCAGCAGGAAGCAATCTTCTGGGAAGTTTGCTCTCTCTCTCAGGTGTGTAGAATTCTGAGGTTGGGATTGGTTAGTTTGGTCACTATGCCAGGCTCAAAAGGAGACCTCCTGGAGGCAGAAGGAATCTCTCACTGCCAGCTGGGAGATGCGAGAGACATGTGCTGCTGCGAGACTGAGAGATACATGCTGCTGGGAGAGAGACACCAAGAGACATGCACTGCTGGGAGAGACTGAAAGAGACTGTTGGCTGAGAGACGGTGGGCTGAGAGAGACTGAGCACATCCTGAACTTGAAGCCTGTTGCTTCTCTAATAAACCCCACAATCTGTGAGTTCTGCATGGCCACTGTAGTGAATTATTGAACCCAGCAGAGAGGTGGTGGGTGCTGCAGGAGGAACGGTTGGTGTCAGGGCTGGAAGGAGGCAGCATGTCTGGGCCTTGCAGGGATAGGCCTTGGGCTATTGATGGTATTCTATCTTCCTCTTGTGGGGTTAGAGGAGGTCAGAAGATGAGGCCTCCTTGTCCCCTTGGTACATACAAAGAAGATGGAAGAAATACACTGAGTTACTGTACCAAAAAGAATTGATTTCTGCTCTTCGTAATGTTATCCATAATTTGTTATGATCCACATAATCACTCAATTACATAATTAATAAAACACAAGTGAACATCATTCCAGTATTCTTTACATTCAGTCAAGATTCATCAGATATCAGCAATAATATCCCTCATTCCATGACCTCTTCTGAATCCAGCTTGAATTTTCAACCATTTTCAACCTTGTCAGGAGGTAACTTGTGATCAAGAACCAATGGTATTGAAAGAAGAAATCTAAGCTGCACTGAAGCATTGTCAAAACACAAGGCTCCAGGAATTGAAGGAATTCCACATAATATGTTTTAACAAACTGATACAACACTGGAAGTGGTTATTCATCTATGCCAAGAAATTTAGAAAACACCTACCTGGCCAAAGGGAGAGGAAGAGGTACATATTTGTGCCCATTTCAAAGAAACATGATCCAACAGAATGAGGGAATTATCAACCAATATCCTTAATATTGCATGTAAGTAAAATCTTACTGAAGATAATTCAAAAATGTCTCTAGCAGCATATTGACAGAGAGTTGCCCAAAATTCAGTTGGATTCAGAAGAGGATGTAGAATGAGGGATATATCATTGGTGACGTCTGATGAATCCTGGCTGAATGTAAAGAATACTAGAAAGATGTTTACTTGTGTTTTATTGATCATGTAAAAGTACTCGATTGTGTGGATCATAACAAATTATGGATAACCTTACTACAAACAGAAATTCTGGAATACTTAATTGTGCTCATGCAAAACATGTAGATAGAACACAAGCTGTTGTTTGAACAGAACAAGGTGATACTGTGTGGTTTGAAAGCAGAAAAAGTATACATCAAGCTTGTATACTTTCACCATCCTTATTCAGTCTGTATCCTGAGTACACAATCCACGAACCTGGACTATAGGAAGATGAATGCAACTTCAGAATCTAAGGAAGATTAATTAGCAACTTGAGATATGTGGATGACACAATCTTGCTTGCTAAAAGTGAAGAGATTTGAAGCACTTACTGATGAAAATCAGTGTGAATTACACCCAGTATAAAGGAAACAACATGTTCACAACTGGACCAATAAGCAATATCATGATAAAAGTAGAAATGATTGAAGCTGACCAGGATTTATTTGTTGTTGTTCTGTTGTTGAGGATTTTATTTTACTTAGTCAGGAGTCAATGATCACAGAAACATCAGTCAAGAAATCAAGGGATGTACGACATTGGGCAAACCTGCTGCAGTAGACCTCTTTCAAGTGTTGAAAAGCAAGATGTCACTTTGAGAACTAAGGTGTACCTGACCCAAGCCGTAGTCTTTTCAATCACCTCTTACTCAGGCAAAACCTGGACAGTGATTAACAAAAACTGAAGAAGAATTGATGCTTTTGAATTACGGTGTCGGCAAAGAATATCGAATATATCATGTACTGACAGAAGAAGAAACAGATCTTTCTTGTTAAAACCACACCCAGAATGCTCCTTAAAAGCAATGATGATGAGACTTTATTTCATGGACTTTGGACATGTTACCAGGAGTGATCGGTCCTTGGGAAAGGACATCATCGTGTTTGATAAAGCAGGGATCAACAAAAGAACAGGAAGATCATCAAAAAAATGGATTGGCACAGTGGCTGCATCAAAGGACTCACACATGATGACATTGTGATGATTACACAGAACCTGGCATTGTTTATTCCATTGTAGAGAGGGTCCCTGCAAGTCAGAACCCACTTGGTGGCACCTAGCTACAACAACAAACAATGGATATAGCCAGGGGTGACTAAACTACATAGTCACTCAATCACTGGAATGAATTACCATCAAAGACAGTACCAGGGTGATGGACTTTGATGTTATTGATGACCATATTTTATATCTTCATTAATGCTTAACTGCAGGGAGTCAAGGACACAGTAATGACAACAGGAGCAGACAATAGTACAGGATAGACCAAAAAAGAACTTGAAGCACTGTATAAGGGAAGCCTTTTGGAAGCAAGATTTATTATTTTGTCACAAAACTTTTCAAAGAAAGATGGAAGTTCACCACATGGTCCATTTATCACTGAGTACTGCTATTTACTGGAAAATGAAATGAAAAGGGAAAAAGAAAAGCAAGGATCGTGCTTCTCATCTTGTTTTTTAGAGTCTAGCGCATTTCTTTGTGCAGTCAGAGCCTGGTGCTGTCTTCACTGAGTACCCTCCTCTGCTGCCGCCCCTCTAGTCTCTCATTCATTCTCTTGCCACAATTAAAAAATGCCCTCCAGTAATGGTGCCAGAACTGACCACTGGAAATGTACTCTCCTGACTGACTGCTAACCAGAAGGCTGGTGGTTCAAACCCACCAGCCACTCCTCGGAGGGACAATTGGGCGATCTACTTCAGTTGCTCTGAGTTGGGACCAATGGCAGTGAGTTTGCTTGTTTGTTTGTTTGTTTGTTTGGAAGCTATACTCTATTTATTTTCTTTTTTTGGAGTGCGTGTGAATGTTATTTGGTATTATTATTATTATTATTAACTTTTTATTGTGATTTGAGTGAAATTTTACAAAGCAAAATTGTAAAAGAATAAATTCCTGTTTGTTAAAGCTATCCACTTAGCTTTAACATTCAAAAGTTCATGCACATTTTGTTTTGTGACACTGGTTACATTTCCAACAGTGTAACAGCTCTCCTCCCAGTTCCTCCCTGTGGCTACCCCTTACTTGTGCCACTCTTTCCTAAGCATTCCTGCCTCCCTACCGTTCTCCCTGTGCAAACACTGCCCATCTGATCACCCATGTGTGATTGTTTGAAGGAGACCATCTCTCTGGTTTAGGTAATAGCTCGTAAGCCTATTGTTTGGGTGTTAAGCTGTGGGAGTGAATTCAATTCCAGGCCTAAATGGTGACTTGGGGACACAGCCTTGGGGGTTCCACCCGTCTCTATCACACCAGTAAGCCTGATTTTTTTTTTTTATTTTAATGATTTTGAGTTTTGCTTCACATTTTTCTCCCACTCCATGCAGGATCTCCAATTTTGATCTCTTTCCTGGGGGTTGGCCTTGGTAGCAAGGCACCACTTAGTTTTCTGGTCTCAGGGTCATATAAGTTGAGTTTCTTGTGGTCCATTAGTCTTTTGGACTAACTGGTTCCATGTGTCTTTGATTTTCTTCACTCTTTTTCACTCGGACAAAGAGAGACCAATAGTGACATCTTAGATGGCCATTCACAAAATTTTAAGACCCCAGTTGCCTCTCACTGAAGTAAGATGTAGAAGAATATTTTTCTATACTTTTTTTGTGTCATTGAACTTGATGTTCCCCATAGCCATGGTTACCAGCCCGTGGGCCAAACAACTCACTTCCTCAAGGTGCTCAGCTGTGGCTAAGAAGTTATCCTGACTTTGCTGCCTGTTAAGTTTAAACTGCATATGGATATTTTTATACCACATACAGATATATGTTGTTGTAATGTGCCTGTCAGGTCAGACCCAACTCATAGCGACCCCTCCTTGGGTTTCTGAGGCGGTATCACTATGCAAGTAGATTGCCCAACCTTCCTTCAGAGGAGTGGCTGGTGGGTTTGAACCACCAGCCTTCTGGTTAGCAGTCAGATGCCTTAGGCACTATGCCACCACAGCTCCTATACAGATACATATACAGGAATATTATCTGCTAAACCTGTGTATGGTTGTGGGCATATTCACTTCTGCCTATCCATTGCTGATCTTCTTGCCTATCAACCTATGTATCCACCTATAGATTGTTGTTGTTGTTGTTGTTATGTGCCCTCGAGTCGGACCCGACTCATAGCGACTCCTCCTTGGGTTTCCGAAGCAGTATCACTATGAAAGTAGATTGCCCCATCTTCCTTCTGAGGAGTGGCTGGTGGGTTTGAACCGCCAGCCTTCTGGTTAGCAGTCAAGTGACTTAGGCATTATGCTACCAGAGCTCCTACCTATAGATTAGTGTTTGCTATTATTGGTAATGCAGTATTGTGTCTGCAATAGTATTTGCTTTATCTCTTGTTCATCTCTCCACATCTTCCTTTTCCTTGGTGATATTCTGCTAGTCAGAGCTTTGTTATATTGCTTTTATCTTCACCCATATCAAACCTGTCTCTTAACTATCTATCCATTTCCCTCTCTTACCCTCCCATCCCACCCCTGGTAACCAACAAAGAAAATTTTCTTGCTTTTGTCAACCGTTCCTTACTTTTTTACAATAATAGATTCATGCACTGTTTGTATTCATGTGATTGACTTATTTCACCCAGCTTAGTGTTCTCCAAGTTCATCCACATTATGATGTAATTTGTTGATATTTCATCATTCTTTAAGGTTACATAGTATTCCATTGTGTGTACATACCATAGTTTAGTTAACCTATTCATCTGTTGATGGGCACTTCATATTGTTTCTATCTCTTTGCTGTTGAAAATAGTGCTGTGATGAACACGGGTGTGGATATTTCTGTTTGTGTCCTGAATCTCACATCTTTAGGGTGTATTCCTAGCAGTGGCATAGCTGGAGCAAATGGTATTTCTATTTCCAACTTTTTAAGGATGCATCATACTGTTTTCTACAGTGGTTATACCATTTTACAATCCCAGGAGCAGATATGAGAGTTCCAATCTCTCTACCCCCTCACCAGCATTAGCTGTTTTCTGTCTTATTGAGCTTTGCTATTATTGCTTGGGTCAGATGATATCTCATTGTTGTTTTGATTTGCATCTCTCTGAATGGCTAGTGACCGTAAGCATTTCTCCATGTGTTTGTTGGCTGTCCAAATATCTTCTTTGGAGAAGTGTCTGTTCAGGTCCTTTGCTCATTTTTGAAGTGGATTATTTGTTTTTTTAATGCTGAGGTGTTGAAATTTTCTATAAATAACTCTTGTCTAATAACTCCTTCTGCCAAAAATTCTCATCACTTCTGAATCCTTGAATCTCAATCTTACTCCTTCTTCTCTCTTTTTCTCTTTTCCTCTTATGTAGCCATTTATTAATCTAATATACATTTGTGTTTTTTCTTTTTTTTTTTCAACATGAACCATGAGCTTGATGCTCTTCTAGGAAATATCCTAATCTGAGGAAATTTTGATCTTCACTGAGGTAGGTCATTCCTGTTAGATAAGAATGCACATTTTAACAGTGCTACCAGAAACTGTGAGGCAGTTTCTTCTTCCCAGGCCTCTTCACATTCATTTTCAGGAAAGGAGGGGCTTAAAACTCTCTGTGTTCCAAATGAACTCTCCACCTCCCCTCTCCATGGAAAAACACTGAGAGCATTGCCACAGTAACCTATTACATGATCATTGTAACACATTAATCTAATCTACTTACTTATTCTGGCTACTTCTATTAAGTTTTGTGTTACCTTACTAAGAAGTTATATACATATATATATATATATATATACACACACACACACACACACATATATATATGTGTGTGTGTGTGTGTGTGTATATATATATATATCACACAATCATCTATAGTCATATTCCATTTTCTGTTTTAAATGTCTATGTATTATACCATTTTACTATGATTAGGGTGAATGTTTTCAGATGAAATTAGTTTTTCACTCAATAATGCACACACATTTTGTTTCGTGACATTGATTGCAATCCTTCCAATGTAACAGCATTATTCCCAGTTCCTCCCTGTGTTTCCCATTTTCATTTGCCCTTCTTCCCTGTTCTTTCCTGCCTTCTGAACTTTTACTACTTACTCACTGCCATTGAGTTGATTCTGACTCATAGAGATCCCCATTGGCTTTCCGAGGTGGTAAATCTTTGTGGAAGTAGATTGCTTCTTCCTTATGCAGGGCTCTGGTGGGTTTGAACCACCAACCTGCTGGTTAGCAGTCAAATGCCTTAATCCCTGTGCCTCCAGAGCTTTATCCTTGGGCAAATGCTCCCCTTTTGATCTCCAGTGGTTGATCGTTCTAAGGAGTGCATACTTCCCCCTTGGTGTTATTTACCCCCTAATAGTGTATCTACTATTTGACTGGAAGCTCTGGTGATGTAGTGCCTAAGGCATTTGACTGCGAACAAGAAGGCACGTGGTTCAAGCCCCCAGTCACTCCTTAGAAGGAACGTTGAGCAATACTGAAAGCTGATCTATAGAGGGTTGAGTTTTGTTCCAAACTTGAAGGGTGTCTAAAGGCTGTAGTCTCAGGGGTACCATCACTCTATATCAGACCAATAAGCCTGGTCTTTTTCATGATTTCATGTTTTATTCCACACTTTTCTACCATTCTATCCAGGATTTCCTATTGTGATCCCTTTTGGAGAGGTTAGCAGTGGTAACTGTGTATTATTTAATTCTTCTGGTCTCATAGTCATGGAAGCTAGGCTTCACATGGTCCATTAGGCCTTTGCACTAATTGTTTCCTTGCACCTTTGATTTTCTTCACTCTTCTTTGCTCTGACCAGGGAGACCAATAGTTGCATCTTAGCTGGCATCTTGCAAGTTTTTAGTTGCTACCCATCAACGTTGGATGTAGAACATTGCCTTTGTGGACTATGTTATGCCCATTAACCTTGATGCCCATGCCCCCCCCCCAAGGCTATAGTCCTGAGGCCCCAGATCCACTGTCTCATTTTTTCAAGGTGTTTACTTATAGCTAAGTTTTCATAACCTTGCCCCTTGCATCCTCTACTA
Source organism: Orycteropus afer afer (assembly GCF_000298275.1). Lineage (NCBI taxonomy): Eukaryota > Metazoa > Chordata > Mammalia > Tubulidentata > Orycteropodidae > Orycteropus > Orycteropus afer. Next base: position 965,272 of record NW_006921616.1, read on the forward strand.
TATTTATGGATATATTTGCAGCACATACAAATAAAGATGTAGAGATATTCTCTGTCAAATCCTTATGTAAAACCTAAAACTATAAAGGTTATCAAAGGAAAAATAGGGATAAATTTAAGGCCTTAATACATGACATAGATACACATTATAACATAACAAAAAAAGTAAAAACAATAGACAGACTAGATGACAGGGATCTACTAAAAACTAAACATTTCTGTACATCAAACAACTTCACTAAAAGAGTAAAAAGAGAACCTACAGACACAAAAACAAATTCTTAGTCTTTCTTGGAGCTTGCCTTTTCATGATCTTAATTACAGAGATTCCTAAGCTTCATATAATGCCCCTTAGTATGGTCAGTGCTTATCTGAACCGTTTTAGAGTTCTTTGCCTAAATGAAAGTTCTGAGAATATACATACCAATTCATTGCTTTTAATGTTCATCTTAATATTATTCTTTCAACTACAGTAACATATACACATATAATCTTTTTGATATAATTATTTGATCTATTTACGCTTTCTGTAATATAAGATAAAGAGATATTTCAAATTGGGTTCATGTAATATAATTTATGATTATTTATAATTGACTTGAACATATTTTGCCTTCGTCTTTTTGTTCTTTATTTCTTGAGTTTTGTTATTGTTGTTGTTTTGTTGTTAAGTGTCATCAGATCAGCTCTGACTCATACACAACAGAATGAACCACTGCCTGGTCCTGTGGCAGCCTCACGATCCTTGCTACACCTGAGCCCATTGGTGCAACCACTGTGTCAATCCAGTTCCTTGAGGGCCTTCCCCTTTTCATTGATCCTCCACTTTGCCAGACATGATATCCTTCTCCAAGGAATGGTCTCTT
>NW_006921616.1:966991-968030 GCF_000298275.1 Orycteropus afer afer
ATGTATTAGACCAGAATATGGATACATTTCTCTTTCATTGGCATGGTGCAATCACTATCATGTTTGTTAAAAAATCATTACAAATTTCAAAATATATTTCAGTACAAAGGATAATTAGAAATGGCTGCATTTTTTATTCGTGTTCAACATAATTTTCCTTTGTAAGAAAGGTTTCTAAATTTTCACATATCTACAGGAACTGATTTTCACTTCATATCAGGCAACATTGATAAATGTTGTTTGAGAAACTTGCCAGTGGGAGGTACATCAAGTAGAAGATATCTGTGACAAAATACTAGCAACATCAGCAAAAGATTAATGCTGAAGCTGTGGAATAAGAGAGATATAAAGCCAAAACCCTGGAGAAGCGGTAGGCAGCAAACAGCAGGTCGGATAGCAGAGTGAACGAAACTGCTGAGTAAGAAGAATAAATGCCCAAGTGTCAGAAACCAGCTACAAAGCAAGATCAGTCATCAAAGTTAACATGAAAGAAGACATTCTGAGCCTCTGTATAGATGATAAATTCTTAATGTTTTTCTGTATGTTCTTTGTAGGTCAAAAAAGATGAATCATAAACAAATGTATAGTTTGAGTGTTTGCATGGTCTTTGACATTCTGGGACTTACTCTTTTTCTTCTTGGCCCTCCTGACGTGACATTGAATGCCAATTTACAATCCCAGGAATAGAACTCAATTCAATATGGTGTCCATCTGCCTTTTAAGTATTACTTTAAAAGGCTGGTAAACATGCGAGGTTGCATCTACAAGCCAAGGAATGCCAACAATTGCTGAGAATCAGTGGAGACCAGGAGGAATTAACATGGTGGATACCCTGATTAGAATTCTAGCCTCCAGAATTGTAAGACAATAAATTTCTGGTATATGTAATATCTAATTTGTGGTATTTGGTTATGGCAATGCTAGGAAGCTAAGACAGTTGGTGGCTGCTGACTTAAATAAGTTTTATCTCCATGGATATGTCTTCAGCAATATGAACATGGACTGCTCCTATTCCTGTCAATTCACAGTGCGGTTTGTG
>NW_006921616.1:968745-969657 GCF_000298275.1 Orycteropus afer afer
AAGGAGTGGCTGGTGGGTTTGAACCACCAGCCTTCTGATTAGCAGTCAAGCGCCTTAGGCACTATGCTACCAGAGCTCCTGAACATTAAGTGAATTTAGTCCTAAATTCCTAAATTTATTTCCTAAATTTTTACTAAAAGTTTAACATATAAAGAAAACTTGAAAGAATAGTACAATTAATATTTTTTACCCACCACCTGGATTCAACAATTGTCAGTATATCGCTAATTTTGCTTGCTATGTCTATATGTGCATATATATTTAATGAATCCCTAAACTATATGTTTTAAAAATATTCCATATATTTTATTATTTGTCAACAATTACAAAACTCTTTATAAACATGAAAAACATGATAAAATATGTTTGGAATCCTAATAGTTCTGAAATACAAATCCATTTCCTAAGAAACCAAGTGATACAACAGTAGCCAATAGTTCACCACTGTCTATAAATAAACATGAAAAACATGATAAAATATGTTTCTGAAATACAAATCCATTTCCTAAGAAACCAAGTGATACAACAGCAGCCAATAGTTCACCACTGTCTATAAATAAACATCAAAAAAAAAAAAAAAAAGTTGCCACAAAGTCAAGTCCAACTCCTAGTACATCAGGGCAGAGCTATGCTCTGCAGGGTTATCAAAGGCTGACTGTTTAGAAGTAGATCCCCAGGCCTTTCTTTTGAGGGACCTCTGTGTAGATTTGAACCTCCAACTTTTCAATTAACAGCCAAGCCTAGTAATTACTAGCACCAACTAGAGTCTCTGTAGACACCTTAAAAACAGTAAGATTAAAAATAAAACACCACACCTCATAATAGTCACTATGTTGTGTTGTTGTTATGTGCCGTCGAGTCGGCCCCGACCCATAGCGACCCCTCCTTGGGTTTCTGAGGCAGTATCACTAC
>NW_006921616.1:970586-971972 GCF_000298275.1 Orycteropus afer afer
TATAAATGTAGGTAACGAATGCTGAACCTACATTAGCTCTTAAATGTAGACATTAGAAAACAAAGATATTAAAATAAGGTAAAAGGGATATTATTGCTTTTGAAGCTACTTAAACAATAAAGAGCAAAGGATCCCCAAATGCATGAGAGCAATGATGGCATTCTGGCGATTTAGTGCCTAAGGCACTTGACTGCTCACCAGGAGGCTGGTGGTTCAAACCCCTCAGTCACTCCTGGGAAGGAAGATGGGGCAATCTACTTCGGTAGAGATACCACCTCGGAAACCCAAGGAGGGGTCACTATGAGTCAGATTTGACTTGATGGCAATGCGTTGTGTTTTAATGAAGGAATTGTTAAGAACAAAAGATCGTGTTTTGAAATCCTTTAACGATGAGTAGGATAGATAAGACTATATTCTTCTCCAGCAGGGAAACAAAGGCAATACTTATATTGCCAAGTTGGGGAATATAGGTTATTTACTAAAACATTTAACGGCTATAAGACAATATCATGCAATGGAGTGTATTCATAGTAAATCATTTGATAAATGACAAATAAAAAATATAACATGTTTTAGGGATTTAAAAGGAATTAAACTCTCACACTATAGATAATTATAAGACAACAAAGGAAACAGGATTGAATTTTCAGCATAAGAAATGAGGTAAGTCAGAGAGCAGAGAACTGAGGACAGGCTGTAGACTCAGTCCACTCTCGTTTTGAACCTTAGTGCAGAAAGGACACGAGGGCGGCATCCTTCTCTGACCTTCTGTAACTTCATGAGAGGGAGCCAGAATCACACCAGCAGCCCAAGGCTGATTCCTATGCAGCCGAAGTCAGACCTTCTACTACCCTCCCACTTCTCCAGCAACTCTGTCACCAGCTGTCCTCCCATGGCACTCTCTACTGTTTTACTGTTTTCAGCAATTCATTGCTATGGTCACAAAGAACTCACTGGCAATATATATGATTATGTGGTTTATTAGAGAAGGAATAGGTTACAATTCAGGTTCAGGAATGCTCAGGATACAAATCTTTGATCAAGACAGCCTCCCCTTGGCCATTCCCATAGACGTGCCTCTCTTTAGCCCTTGTTTCTTGGCCTGGCATCTGCCCTGCTTGGGCAAGTGTTACAGAGTTTCTTTAGCTCTCCCAATAGGTGCACATAGAGCACCCTACTCCTTTAGCAAGCCTCTTGCCCAAAGTCACTCAGCTCTCTTGCTCTGTGGACGGTCAAGCCCATTGCTCTGTCTCGTGCCATTCCTGCCTGTGCTGCCACCATCTTTCTGCTGACTCTCTGCCAGTGAGGTCCAGCTTAGGCATGTGGGGCCCATGGACACGCTCTTCTCCATCTCCTGCTCTTCTCTCCTGATGGTAATGAGATGCC
>NW_006921616.1:972147-989600 GCF_000298275.1 Orycteropus afer afer
CTTGGTGGGCTACAAGCACCTTACATTTGCATGGTTCAACCCAGCCATCTAGTGGAAGTCACAAAGGCCATGGCTAGAAAAGCCACACCACGTAATTCGTTGCACTACACTTCGCTTTGCCACTTATTAGTTATTTAATCTCTATGACTTCCCTGTGCTGCAGTATAATTGGGAATCTGATCACATGTACCTAATTTCAAACAATAGGACAACCAAAGCAATAAGATACATTTTTTTTTTTTGAAGAAAATACTGGTGTTATAAAATTATGTGGTCATATAAGAGTAATAGTGCTTACAGTTTGTAAATATAATATTTCATTCTTATGATCTTTCGTACCCTAAAGTATAAAATAGAAAAAAAAAAATCTAGCTTGCATATTTAAAATGATAATTAACTCAAATCAAAAACCCATTGCCATAGAATTGATTCCAACTCAGTGATCCCAAAGGACAGACCAGAACTGCCTCATAGGATTTCCAAGGCTATAAATCTTTATAGAAGCAGACTGCCACATCTTTCTCCCTTGGCATTACTAGTGGGATAGAACTGCATACCTTTCAGTTAGCAGCCTAATGCTTTAACCACAGTGCCACCAGAGATCCCCCAAATGGAAATTAGGTAAGCCAAATAGTTTGTAGCCTACAGTATATACCTAACAATTGATGCTTTTCAAAATCTCTTGGGCTACAGATAATAATATAGAAGCCTGGAAGAAAGTGGATAGAAGTTGACTATTAATTAAGTCCACACTAGTTCAAACTATGGTTGAGGAAAGTGTGAAAAGGGAAATCCATCCTTCCCTCTGAAGTTTAGAAGCAACTGAGAAACAGAGATGGCAGTTAGCCCAAGAACTATCAATATTTTAATTTATTTCTGTAAAAATCTAGGAAATCTAGGTTGTGAGACATGACTTAGATGCCCAGCCACTGTGGGCTTAACTATATAGAGCACCACCATATGGAAACTACCGATCAAAGTGCAGCCCTCACCTTGGAGGGCTTGGCTCTGCCTTGGGGAGTGAACCTCATGAGAAAGTGAGTCAAAAGAAGATAGCATCAGTCCTATTGGATTCTGCATGCATGGGCTTAAAAGTGTGCATGTATCTGAAAAGCAGCATTGCCTACGTGTTTGAATCTGATCTTGGAGTATGAGAACATATATAATGTTTATTTTAATAATTTCTCTGCCAATGTTTGACAACATTTAAATGATTTTTATGCCAATGTCAGTCACTATAATTCTGTTGAATACAATATGAAATGGAAAGCCAGGGACAATATTCAAAAGTAATAACCCTTGCTGATTGGGTAAACTGTAGTATTTTATGACATTTGATCTGTCCATGGCATTTACAAGTTTAAATCTTATCAAATTTACTGCACAAACTTTTTGGGAACTTTACTCTCAAAAAAAATATTTCAAGTTTTTATTTTGTACACAAGAAGACAAATGCCTTTTATTAAAATTATACATTTTAGCTTATCGATTCACATTTTAGTTTTTACCTTATGTTGATGATTTTTAACTGAAGAGTATCATCAACTTTGAAAAAGATTTACAATTCTCCCACATTCAAGCAATGACGAAACAATGAAGAAACTTTGACTGGCAAATAATGAAAGAACTGTGGCTGTATGTCTAGCGCATGGGACAGTTCTACTCAGTCCTATGGGGTCACACCGAGTAGGAATTGGCTGGACAGCAAGATATTTTGGTTTAAGCATTGTTTTCTAGGAGTGCAGATTTAATGGCCACAATCAAATAGGCACACAGTGAACATTATACTCTTTGGATCATTAGCTCCCTTTCAATAAAATAAAGATTTGGGACTCAGACATGTGCTTCTAGTTGCAGGCCACTGTAGCTTAGACTTCACCATCCTTGTGTGGGCTTTCCTGCCTTGATCATAGACTGATTTGAGTTTTGAGATGCATTCTTATAGAGTATTAATATGCTCCTTAGCAAACTACATTTACCTGGAATTTAATCTCTCTACATGTAACAGGAAGGGAGAGATAAGTTGGGAAACTTTAATTTTGGTCTGGATGAAGAGATGGACTTGAAGATGCATGGCTGTTTGGTAGCTAAGGTGTAGAGTGTAATAGCAGCATATGGAGACTGAACAAAAATTATTTCATTCAAGACATGCTGTCATGAGTTACACATTAAAAAATTGAACAGGTGTCTTAAAACAATTGAACTTTATCTAATAAGAGAAGAAAAATAGAGGAATGAGGTGATTATTTTCCATGTGTATAATGTAACCTTTGCACAAGTTAGACATATTAGAATATCTTTAAGGAAATCACCTTTGGATTCTATCTTCCATGCATGTGGCATAATATGGTGTTTGGGAGATCTGCTTGGTCGTTAAATGTTGTACATAATAAATTCATTACAATCCAAGAGTTGAGGCTGGGTTAAAGGTTTAACCAACAAAATCTATCTAAAGAAGATGAGAAAGGACACCCCTTTTGCCACAGTCTAGTTGTTCTCACCAGAAATAAAGTTCCATATTGTGATTTAGTGCCAAAAAGCCATCTAGTGAAGAGAAGTTTGTTTGCCTGGCCATGCCTTGAATAAGAAGTTCTTGTGAATTGATAACATGGTTGATATTGGGTGATATTGAAGCTGTGATAAAGGTTTAACTAACCAAATCTATCTAATGATTTATATACCAACCAAATACCAACCTCTTCTCATCTCTTGAGAATTTATCCTTTCAGTTAAAACCAAAAAAACCAAACCCATTGTTATTTAGTAGATTCCAATTCATAGCAACCCACACTGGGTTCCAAGACTATAAATCTTTACCCAAGTAGATTGCCTCATCTTCCTATCATAGAGCAGGTGCTAGGTTTGAACCACCAACTTTGGGATTAGCAGCCAAATGCCTTACCCATTACACCACTAGAGCTCCTTTCATTTCAGTTAAGGGTTCTTAAATTTGTGGTACATCATCTGGTAAAGGTGTTCTTAGCTTGGCATTTACAATTCTTTTAGTGCTTACCCAATGTTCTTCCAGGGCTCCTTATGCATAACTAGTCTGGAAGTCTTAATTGAAGAGCCTTCAGGGGTTAGTTATTGTTGTTGTTGTGTGTTGTTGAGTCAGCCCCAACTCATAGCAACTCCTCCTTGGGTTGCCAAGGCAGTATCACTATGGAAGCAGATTGCCCAACCTTCTTTCTGAGGAGTGGTTGGTGGGTTTGAACCACCAGCTTTCTGGTTAGCAGTCAAGTGCCTTAGGCACTATACTACCAGAGCTCCTACCCCCAATAATAATATGCAAATATTTTCTCAGGGTAATTTTCTAGAAAGAAAGCTGAACCTTCATTAGAGCATCAAAAGTGTTGGTGACCCTTCTCCATCGACAGTAAAATTAAATAGAATCCATTGTCAAATAGGATCCACCAATGTGTTGTTGAGTGAATGCTTATGAAAATACTTCCAGACTAGTTATGTATAAGGAGCCCTGCCAGTGCATTGGGTAAGCACTCACCTGCTAACCACAAATCTGGTGGTTGGAACCGACCCAGCAGCTCCAAGAGAGAATGAGCTGGTGATCTGCTCCCTAAGGATTGTGGCCTAGGAAACCCTATGAGGCAGTTCTGCTCTGTCAGGTCGCTATCAGTCAGAGCCTATTCAATGGCACCACCGAACAGCAATAACAGCTTTGCTTAGGACATGCAATCCTCAGAGTGCCATTCCACTATCAATGTGAAATGCCAAATACCTTCTGACTCACTGTATTTGAGGAACTCATAGTAGTAGTAATAACAGTAGTACTAGTAATTACAGTAGAACATGATAATTGTAATGAGGTTTAATCTTTGGACTTTCAAGTTCACTTACATACACTTATGTCTTATATTGAAATAATGTAAATGCAATATTTATATGATTAAACCACATAATGAGTCACTAGTAACGTAACCTCTGTACCTTGTTTTCTTCAGGACAGAGCAAACACTACATTCTGAAGGACTGATAGGAGGTTAAATCAGAAAATCAAGATAATTTGTACATTTTTGACATAGAGGTTTTAGTAGGTAGTGGTCATTATTAATTTAATCTTAACATTTGAGAATATAATTTATTATTAAAAGCAATGCCATTATGCACAGTTTTTCTAACGGTACAAATTCTAGTAGATGAGTGTACTGAGCTGATAATATTTCTGTGTTAAAATCCCACCAAACACATATCATGAAATCTAAAAGGTGAATTACTAAAACAGAAATGACATGGAGTTTTACTATGAATTAATTGGCATATGGGAAGCCACAGTTATTTTTCTCTTTAACAATCATTTAAATTGGCTGACTAGAGAAGTGGATGAAGTGGCAGAGACCCAGGAGGCAAGGACGTGATGGAAGTGGTCTTCATTTTAAGCTTTAATTTACTTGAAAGAAGAAGGAGAGAAGATGAATAGAGTGGTTTAGAATCCTAGTAGCACTTATATTAATGGTCAAAAGGCAATATTTGTAATAAGCGTCTCATATATAAATCCCTTTGCAAACCCAGCACAAGGTGATAAATTATGAGAAAACAGGGTTGTTTTTTTTTTGGACAAGTAATATAGTTCTCTTCTTTTCAAATAACACAAAGTTAACCACATGTGCCAAATATATAAATATATAAATAAATAAATATATATATATAAACAGTATTTTTTCCAGATGTATTTAATTTCAGTGGCCAAAAGCAAAACTTTGTCAAGCACAAAGACATATGCATGTATACACACCTGCTTTCGTGCTGCATGGACAACTTTCACTTAAGACATGTCATCAGACATGGCTATGCTTGAATAATAGACAATACATAAGGAAAGATTGGGAGCTCTGGTAGCATAGTGCCTAAGGCACTGGACTGCTAACCAGAAAGCTGGCAGTTCAAACCCTTCAGCCACTCCTCAGAAAGAAGGTTGGACAATTTACTTCTGTAGTGATACTGCCTCAGAAACCCAAGGAGGGGTCGCTATGAGTCGAGGCTGACTCGATGGCGCATAACAACAACAACAACAAGGAAATATTATAAAAGAACATAGATATAATAGTTTATTGGATGAATGACGTAAGAAGAGGGGAAGAAAGCCATAGATGTTCTGGGAAGCAACTTCTGAACAGAACAAAAGAGGTGGTTGTCCTCAGAAATCAAGTTATCTTCCCCACTAGAAATATATCTGAATTGAGCAACAAGATCAGTCAGGGCCCAGGAAGACTGGACATTTGTACAACAAAGACCCTATCATCTGTGGACATCCAGACCTTTTGTTATAAAAATTCTACCACTAGTCCTGAGAAAATGAAAGGGAGTATTCACAGTTGAGGTGGATAATGTTGTCAATAGGCTTCCTATACATAAATTTATATGTAAGCTGCACATTTAGCTAGCAATAAGATTGGACAAATCTGTATAACTTGATGAAATTAAAATTAAAATATATAACTTGATAAAATTAAATTGCACCCAACATGAACCTGAGCAAAGCAAAGAAGTGTGCTTGAGTTCTGGAAAAGCTGTGAGACTATGTATTTGAAAATTCCTAATATGTATGTATGTACGTATATTTATGTAATACATAAATATCCTGAGACCTTGTATGCAAGTAGGAAGAAGAAAGACAATGCAGTCCCAGAATGCAGTATATCCTTTCTGCTTCCTTGAAGTAAACTGTATGCGTGTGTGTGCATATCAGAGAGAGATTTAAATACTTCATGTTTTTCAAGTTCATTGTGCCCAAAATTGAGAATGAAACATGTTAGCAAACACACTGCACTTTAGATTTTATTTCTTTTCTGTGTTTTATAATATGAACATTATTTCCTGTCTATAATTATTGGACATTATGTTCTTTAAACTCAGGTCAACTGTCCCATTCAAAGCCTAATTAAAGAAATAACTATCTGTTCTGCAGAAAACCTTAGCTCTGCGGTTGACGGAATTATTGCTAGAGGATGGATCTTACGATGTGCATTTTGGATGAGTTAAAGACTTCTAGCGTAATTTTGTCTAAAAAAGGAATTTTGCTACTGACTATGAAAAATACCACTATCACCATCTACTCTGCACTAAGACCCAAATACAACAGTAAAATTATTTTTTTTTAAGACACAGATTATCTAGGAAAATTTTATCCCTATATACGGTCTTTTCACATAGTTTTGGTTACACATTTTATAAACTATTTGCTTTGTTAATTAAATGTTTATTTTTATTTCTTTAATAAGTATATTTGTTTTTATTTAGGATATTTTCAATGGTCTAGGAAAACACAGGGGCAGATATAGCTACCCACAAATGTCCATGATATCAATTACTTAGAATAATTCCTGTAAAGATGTATTAAATAATTTTAAAAATAATGAAAATGGGCATTAATGGCTTATGTTAATGGGGAGATGATTGTACTAGAGTACTACATTTAGGCAGTGGTATAATATCCCAAAACTGCTCTTAACAAATACACTCTCCTCCATCAACTCAAAAAGGAAAATTTAAACACAAAAGGAAAAGCTAAGGAACAATTTTGAGTTTGCTGGATATTCCATTGAGTAAGGTGTATTCTGATGGCAAGGAGTTAAAAGCCTATTTCACCCCTAGATATGAATAGAGTTCCCTAATCCGTTTTAAATAGCAACCAAGCAGATTTGTAAACTCAAGAACATCAAATCAATGATTTTTTAAAAAATGATTTATTGACTTTTTGTTGTTGTTGAAAATATGCATAACTAAATTTATACCAAATCTTTACATGCACGATCATCTACATGTACAATTCAGTGACATTGATTACATCGCATGATTTTTATCTCCAATTTAACATCAAAATAATGTGTTTCATCATGTTGTTCGAAGGGGAAGGCAGTCACACTTGCTAATGTCAAGAGAAAGAAAGAAGAAAGAAAAGGAGAGGCATTTGTCCAGTTGCATAGAGTGGGGATGCTTTAGGTCACCAATCCAGCTATTCTCTCAAGCAAGATCAACGTTTCCAAATTCAACCTCCATTTAAGATAAAGAGGACTGCCAGGAAAAAAAAAAAAAAAAACGCAAAAAAAAAATGAGAAAAACAATCTCTTGTGTGGGGCATCTCAATTTTACTTAATTCTCCTTCCAAAAGGGAGACTCTCACCCTCTCTCTGTCTCTCTCACTCACTCTCTCTGTGTATGACTACCTTGGCAAAGTGTCAAGAGGGAAAAGCAATGTGGAAATATGCTTTTCTCCATAACCTAGCTACCTAGACCTTGCTAAAGTCATACCCCCAAGTACGGATTCTAAACAACAAATAAAAGCCGTGAGCTTTCCTGAAAACAAGCAATGAGAATATTAAAAGAGAAATATCTGACTAGGAAAGACTCGTAATAGTTTGCAATGACTTACCCTGTTGTACGGAACTCTGGTGGCACAGTGGTTAAGGCAGTGGTCTGTTAACTGAAAGGTTGGTCATTGGAACCCACCAGCTGCTCTGCAGGAGAAAGATGAGGCAATCTGTTTCCATAAAGATTCACAGACTTAGAAATCCTATGGAGTTGCTATGAGTTGAAACAGACTTGATGGCAGTGAGTTAGATTTTTGGTTTACCCTATTGTATCAATTTCCTGAAAAATTGCGAGAAACTTGTTGTTCTCGTTGTTGTCATGTGTCATTAGCTCATCTCTGACTCACAGTGACCTTATGTCCAACACAATGAAACACTGCCCTGTCCTTTGCCAGCATCATGACCCCTACTATACCTGAGCCCATGACTGCGGCCAACGACCGTGTCAATCATCTTGTTGAGGGTCTTCCCCTCTTTCATTGACCCTCCGCCTTACCGACCATGACATTCCTCTCAGAGAGTAGTCCCTTCTGACAACATGACCAAAGTAGGTGAGATAAAGTCTGGCCATTCTCATTTCCAGGGAATATCCAGCTGCACTTCTTCCAGGACACATTTATTAGTTCTTTTAGCAGTCCACAGTACTTTTAGCATTCTTCACCAAGACTGCAACTCAAAAGCATCAACTCTTCTTCAGTCTTCCTTATTCATTATCCAGTTCTCATATTCATATGAGGCAATTGAAAATACCATAGCTTCGGTTAGACACATCTTAGTCTTCAAGGAGATATCTTTGCTCTTCAGCACTTGAAAGTGGTCTTTTGCAACAGATATGCCCAATGCAATACATCTTCGGATGTCTTGACTTCTGCTTCCATTGGCATTGATTCTGGAACCAAGTAATACGAAGTCTTTGACAACTTCAATCTTTTCTCCACCTATTGTGATGCTGCTTACTGGTCCAGTTGTGAGGATTTTTGTTTTCTTTATTGTTGTTATTGTTATGTGCTGTCAAGTCAGACCCGACTCATAGCTACCCCTTCTTGGGTTTCCAAGGCAGTATCACTACGGAAGTAGATTGCCCCATCTTCCTTCCGAGGAGTGGCTTTATATTGAGGTGTAATTCATACTGCAGATTGTAGTCTTTAATCTTCATCAGTAAGTGCTCCAAGTCATCATCACTTTCAGCAAGCAAATTTGCTTTGTCTGTGTATTTCAAGTTGTTAATGAGCCTTCCTCTAATCCTGATGCTACATTCTTCTTCATATAGTCCAGCTTCTCAGACCCAGAAACTAGGTGGCTTCAAACAACATAGATTTATGATCTCACACTTCTGGAGGCTAGAACTCTGAATTCAGGGTGTTCACAAGATCAGGCTCTCTCTAAAGTCTCTAGGGAGAGATCCATCTTCCGGCTTCCAGTCACCCACCCATTCTTTACTCTTTGCCCACATCTTCACATGGCCTCCTTTCCTGTGTCTGAGTCTCTTCTCTTAGTCTTCTAAGTACTCCAGCCATATTTGATTAGGGTAGGTGAATGAATTAGGTCCTGCCCTATTCCAGCATGACCTCTTGTAATTAAATTATATCTACAAAGATGCTATTTCCAAGTCAAGTCTTATACACAGAAGGCTCAAATTTCAACATATCTTTTGGAGAGATACAAGTCAATTCATAACATTTATAATTTGCATTGGTTACTTGAGTTTTCAAATACATAATTATTTTTAATTAGGGATATCAGTTCCTTACCATGTATAAGGAGTAATATTGGAAAACTGGTCTCTTGTTTGAGCACAGAAAGAGTCCACCTGACTATTTTGCTAAAGTAAATGCCAAAGCTGGAATGGATATAAAAGGAACAAATTTGAATGAGAAATTTTTTAGTTGTTGCATAAACATATATATATATATATTATTTCCAAAAATAAATAATTTTATACCTAAAACTAGAGTGCTGCAGCTACGCTATGAATCCTTTCATTGGCAAGAATAGCACAACTCCTTAAATAATTGCTAACATAATACTTAAACATTTTTTTTTTTAATGACTCAGATTATTAAGTGTTCTCTAGGAAAGAAAAGAGGTGTGATGCAGCAGTTACACTTGTTATCTGTGTTCTTACTGTCCATGGACACAGAGAGTTGACAAACATCCCCTATGCATCTCTGGGTGGCATTCAGCTAATCAATTATAGTACCCATGTTGTCAGAAGTTAAAAAAAAAAATCTGTATAATGTAAGAATGCACTATAACTAAAAATGCAGATCTATGTGATGTAAAATGATTAAAAAAAAAAAAAAAAAACCACCTCACTGCTCTTGAGTAATTCGACTGCTAGCAACCCCTCCTTGTGTTTCCAAGGCAGTATCTCTATGGAACCCTGAAACTTTCTTTTGAACGGAGAGTAGCTAAAGCAGTTGGAAGAATCAACAAGATAAAAGAGATGAACAGATGATTTCAAAGAGCAGGTTGAGACAACAAAGACAATTATTATAATGAAATGTGCAAAGACCTGGAGTTAGAAAAACAAAAGGGAAGAACACACTTGGCATTCCTCAAGCTGAAAGAACTTGGAAAAAATTTAAGCCTCAAATTCCATGGTCATTATATTGAATGATGCAAGAAACATCAAAAGAAGATGGATGGTATACAGAGAGTCACTATACCACAAAGAACTGGTAGATCTTCATCCATTTCAGGAAGTGGCATATGATCAAGAACCAATGGTATCGAAGGAAGAAGTGGAAGCTGCACTGAAGGAATTAGTGAAAAACAAGTCTCCAGGAATTGATGGATTCCCCATGGAGATGTTTCAACAAGAGGATGCTGCACTAGAGGCACTCACTCAGCTACGCTAAGAGATTTGGAAGACAGCTACCTGGCCAACAGACTGGAAGAGATCTATATTTGTACCCATTCCAAAGAAAGGTGGTCCCACAGAATGTGGAAAATATTGAATAATATCATTGATATCACATGCAAGTAAAATCTTACTGAAGATAATTCAAAGACAATTGGATCAGTATATTGACAGAGAACTTCCAGAAATACAAGCTGGTTTCAGAAGAGGACATGGAATGAGAGATGTCATAACTGATGTCAGATAGATCTTGGCTGAAAGCAAAGAATGCAAGAAAGATCTTTACTTGTGTTTTATTGACAATGAAAAGGAATATGATTGTGTGGATCATAAGAAATTGTGGATAACATTGAGAAAAATGGGAATTCCGGAACACTAATTGTACCCATGAGGAACCTGCACACAGACCAAGAGGCTGTCATTCAAACAGAACAAGGGGGTACAGCATGGTTTAAAATCAAGAAGGGAGTGCTTCAGAGTTGTATCCTTTCACCATACTTATTCATTCTGTGTGCTGAGCAAATAATCTGAGAAGCTGGACTATATGAAGAAGAATGTGGCATCAGGATTGGAGGAAAGCTCATTAACAACCTGAGACATGCAGACAACACAACTTTGCTTGCTGAAAGTGAGGATGACTTGGAACACTTACTGATGAAGATTAAAGACTACAGTCTGCAGTATGGATTACACCTCAATATAAAGAAAACAAAAATCTTCACAACTGGACCAGTAAGCAGCATCACAATAGATGGAGAAAAGTTTGAAGTTGTCAAAGACTTCATATTACTTGGTTCCAGAATCAATGCCAATGGAAGCAGAAGTCAAGACATCAAAAGATGTATTGCATTGGGCATATCTGTTGCAAAAGACCACTTTCAAGTGCTGAAGAGCAAAGATATCTCCTTGAAGACTAAGATGTGCCTAACCCAAGCTATGGTATTTTCAATTGTCTCATATGCATGTGAGAGCTGGACAATGAATAAGGAAACCAAAGAAGAGTTGGTGCTTTTGATTTGTGGTCTTGGCAAAGAATGCTGAAATTACTGTGGACTGCTAAAAGAACTAACAAACATGTCCTGGAAGAAGTGCAGCTGGAATGTTCCTTGGGAGTGAGAATGGCCAGACTTCATTTCACCTACTTTGGTCATGTTGTCAGAAAGGACTACTCTCTGAGAGGGATGTCATGCTTGGTAAGGCGGAGGGTCAATGAAAGAGGAGAAGGCCCTCAAAAAGATGGTTGACTCAGTAGTTGGCTGCAGTGATGGGGTCAAGTATAGTAGGGATCATGATTCTGGCAAAGGACTGGGCAGTGTTTCATTCTGTTGCACATAAGGTCACTGTGAGTCAGAGAGAACAGAGAGAACTTGATGGCACATTGCAACAGCAACATCTCTAGGGAAGTAGATTGCCCAACTTTCCTTCTGAGGATTGGTTGGTGGTTTCGAACCTCCAGCCTTCTGGTTAGCAGTCAAATTCCTTAGGCACTATGCCTCCAGAGCTCCCACAAAATCCTCAATCTTCTTTTAAAACAGTAGAATAATTCCTTATTTAAATGATATTAAAAGCAAAGTGATAATGTTAAATTTTAATAAAACATAGATATAATAAATTCAAATATGAAACAAAATTTTGAGTGAAAGTCTTAAACCCTAAATGGTAACAATTACTTTTCAAGGAACTGACTATGTTCCTTCTATAATATGACAAGTTAACACTAATTTTTATGTTTAAAAATTTTAAAACTATGGATCCCTAATTGATACAAAATCATTTTTTATACCTACATTCAATTATTATTTCAGACAATTCTAAATAGTGAAAGTAAATAATATTCAGACACAGATTTCACCCTGTCCTTTGAGAAGGACATGATTTCTTTGAATGTGTGGACCCTTAAAAAAGATATGAGGTATTGCTTTTTTTTTTTTTTTTTACTTTAGAAAGATGAGTGACAAATTCTAATTTTGACTATGTTGAGCAGCTCTTGACCTTTCTATTGAAACAGAGTGGCACTAGGAATCAAAAAAGTGGCACTTTTCAAAAAGAGGTACTCTATCTCCCGCTCGCCCTTAATTTCACAGAACAGAGTCCAACAGTTATTGATTGTGTGGTTTCCAGCCTCATACGAGTGCAATCAACTCCGCCAAATGCAGGCCAGGTACTCTCCTTCCTGCTCACGTCACTTGGATACCATCACACAAGCAATTAGAGATACGTTGAACACTTCACAGTTCCCTTTGTTTGTGTCCCAAGATGTTTGGAAGTTAATAAGCAAGAAAAATAGTATTGACTCTTTGTTCTGCTCCTGTTCTTACTAAACTCATTTGTCAGACAAAATCTGAGAACATGCCAGCAATATGTCTTGTTAGTAACACAAACTGGCCACCTCCCAGGCTTAAGCTATGTGGTCCAAACAATAGAACTTACTACAAAAAATATGAAGAAAGAAACTACTCATCTGTTGAGATCATAACAAGAAAAATGGTGCTTCTGGTCAGCGTGAACGAGCTGTAAAGACTGAAACCAAAATGGATAGTCAGGCTTAATAAAATTGAAAGAGTCACTTCAAATGAATTATGAGCTCTTTGCCATAGAAAACTTTAACACAAGATTTTATTGTGTAAAAGGATTTTAAACATGAAAGTTCAATGTTTGATTAATCTCTGACAAAAAAAAATAAACCATTTTGAACAAAGAAGAGATTAATGTAGCTGTTCTTTAGTGTTTTAAAATAAGATGGAATAAAGGAAGACTCATACACGTATGTAATTTCAAGCTAAAGACCCATACTTGCTCTAGCATTGAGAGAAATGTTTTATGTGCCGTCGTAGGGTAAAGAGGCTGTACATTTTGTGTGCATTTTACAGATGGAGTGCTTTACGGTTACTTGGTATCTCTTAGGTCATATTTGTGACACGTGTTTTCAGATGAATGATATTTTGTCTGTTTCTTCTTTCCCTAACAAATAATGTTGTTATTGTTATTTCTATGTGCCTTTGAGTTGGCCCTGACTCATAGCGACCCCTCCTTGGGTTTCTGAGGCAATATCAGTACAGAAGTAGATTGCGCCATCTTCCTTCCGATAACAAATATTAAGAGATACATATTAAGACTCCCACGATGAGTATATATTATCCTTTAAGATATTTCCTTCATTTTTATTTTTACTTTTTAGTTTTTGAAAGTACAAGTTACTTCTGTACAAATTGCCCGGCCAATTACCCATTGATCACTCTGACACACACATCTTTGTCTCTACAATGCTTCTTGCCTTAAAGTCTATATTCTCTGCTATTAATATGGCTACTTCAGCTTGTTTTGGGTTAATGTTGCATAGTATATGTTAAGTCATCCTCTTAATTTCAACTATTTTTGTACTTCTGTTATAGATATGTCTCTTTTCAGTGGCAAATAATACATTATATTTTTATCTAATTTCAAAATCTATGATAATTTTTTCCAGATTTATAATATATAATAATTACTGATATGAATTAAATTGTTTTATTTATTTTCTTTTTGATTTCATGATGCTTTCACATTGATTTTTTGCCTCTTTCTTCTCTTATTTTTGATTAACCAAATAAATGTAAAATTATTCTATTTACTTTTATTTTCTTGTTATATACATATGCATGCTATTCCCTTCTGATTACCCAAGAGACTACTATATCCTGACTTATTGCAGTCTAATACAAAGTGTGGGAGCTCTGATAGTGTAGAGCCTAAGGCACTTGATTGCTAACCAGAAGGCTGGCAGTTCAAACCCACCAGCCACTCCTCTGAAGGAAGGTTGGGCAATCTACTTCTGTAGTGGTACTGCCTTGGAAACCCAAAAGAAGGGTCGCTATGGGTCAGGTCTGACTAGACAGCACATAACAACAGTGATAACAACAACAACAGTATAAAGTGCTACCTTATCATTTTCCTCATACTGATAGAAACTTGGCCATGTTTTATTTGTTTTACCTTCTCTCTGTTTATTTTGCCATGCATTTAATTTTAAATCTCAATTGCACACACATGTATATAGAACACCCATTATGTACATTGTGAGTTCCACAATCGTAATATGGCTATTGTGTTAATCCATGTCATTTTCACTGACCTTCCACTTCACAAAGCATGGTATCATTTTCTATTGAGTGGTTTTTCCTGATGATTTGTCCATGGAAGTATGATGAAGTCTCACCACCCGCATTTCTAAGGCACATTTTGGTTATACGTCTTCTGAGATGATATATTCATTCTTCTGACTGTACATGGTATTTTCAATATTCTTTGCGAACCCAATTTGAATGCATGTATATAGATATTGATAAATAGATACCTGTGCAGCCATCTTTTCCATCCTATTTATTGTTCTATGAATTTTATTATTTTATCAGAATTAATTTTCCTTCTATCTGTAGAGAAATAAATGTTTTTCTTTTTGGAAACATATACTTGATGCAGCTTATAAGTTTCATCTCCTTACGCAACATTTTTTAAAGGGTTATATTATAGCCATTTATACCTAAAGGCATATCTCTCTTACAATTTGCACTTCAGTAACAAACTTATCCACCGCTCATCTGTCAACTTGTCATACTTTGATGGCTTGTGTGTTGTGATGCTGGAAATTATGCCATAGGTATTTCAAATACTAGCAGGGTCACCCATGAGTGACAAATTTTAGTGGAGTTTCTAGAATAAGACAGATGAGAAGGGGGACCCAGCAATCCACTTCAGAAAAAAATCAGGAAGGCATGGTGTCATGGTCATATCTTTTCACCATTCAAACTCAATCTGTATGCTGAGCATGTATTTCAAGAAGCTGGATTATATGAAGAAGAACACAGCAGTAGGATTGAAGGAAGAATCGTTAACAACCTGCGATATTCACATGACACACCTGACTTGCTGGAAGTGAAGAGAATTACTGATGAAGATGAAACACTATAGCTTTCAGTGTGGATTACACTCCAATATAAAGAAAACAAAAGTCCTCACAATGGGACCAATAACAACATCATGATAAATGGAGAAAAGATTTAATTTGTCAAGGATTTCATTTTACTTAGATATACAATCAATGTCCATGGAAGCAGCAGTCAAGAAATCACACAACACACTGCATTGAGAAAATCTGTTGCAAAAGACTTTGGTAAAGTTTTTAAAAAGCAATGACAGAGATTCAAAATGGAGTCTCACCAGTGAGCAGCATGCTTTTTTTTCCCCCCTTCTGGCATCTAAGGCCTTTGAAAACTAGGTACAATAGTTTGAATTAGGAACTTTGGTGGTCTGAACAGCTCCCTGAATCAAAGTGCACCAAACAAAGAAGAGCAGAATTAGAGGAAAGGCACAGGGAGATTATTTAGGAAAGAGGTACTGCTGGAGGATGGACGGGCACCTGAGAGAGACCACTGGAAACCTTCCTGGGGCAGTCACTGTCTGGAGAGTGAGGGTGGTCACCTGAGAGCCCCGAGCCAAGAACAAAGTCACCTTATAGCGGCTTACCAGCGACCACTACAATATTCCAGTGGGCAGCGGCAGAGACCTGCCTCCAGCAGCTGATTTTGTCAGTAACTTGGGTTGTCTGGGTGCAGACAGGCACGGGCACCACTGCTGAGATTCAGGCGGAGATCTCACTGTTGTGCCAGAAAGGCTAGCTCCCTCTCCTCCCAGCAGATCACAGAGCGGGCTTGGGTCAGACTGGGAGACATTGTGCTTTTCTTTGCCATGGTTAGCAGGACTGCAGGTCACTAACAGGTACGCCCCCAACTCCAACACAGCTAAAATTGTGCACATCTTTGGTGCCACAGGTGAGCAGTATCGCAGACAAACTCCAGAGCTGACCATTACCATTCTGGCAGGATTGCATCAGCACTGCAGGCAGACGGGGCACAGAGAGCAAAGAAACCACTGCTGAGCATGGTCTCATGAATTTTACCTTGGAGCCGTGCTTTGGCACTGTGAGGCCGCGGAGGTGGGGTCTTTGAGTGTGTCTGAAGTTGATGGAAATTTGTGACCCTCTAACAATAGGAATCTTTCCTGAGGTTGAGCCATGGTCTCACAAATAAATACATCATCAATAATAGCCTGCTCAAAGCCCTAGAAACTGACCCTAGAAACACCAAGCTTTCCTTCTTCTGCTCCCACCTTCTCCACTAATAATTTCACTCATTCAATAGAAGAAACCATATTCAGCCAAATACCATAAAACCTCCCTCTTCGAACTCTAAACCCTCTTTACGAAAACCAGAAACACATATCCACACAACACACAGTGATTTCACCATCACAAAGAAAAGAGCAGAATGACCCAACACACCTGAATCAATAATAAAATAAAACACACCACTTCACCTTTTCAAAATATTAAACCATAAAACCAAGACAAAACAAATCAACACTTAATCAGCAGCTAGAGACAACCTAAAGAGACAGCACTCTACCAGATTCCAAGGGCTTAAGAAGAGGTTCTACTTTCCAGTAACCCCAAGAACTCATCAGACCTGTACTACATGACTGAAAAGGTCCTAGTTTACACCTTTTTTTCTCTCGTGGTTAACTCCATTACTTGTTGAGTTTTTTGTTTTGTTTTGTTTTTGCTTTTTTTTTCTCTTTCTTGTTTTTTAGTTTTTTTTTCTTTATTATTCTCCTTCTCTACCTTTCTTCTCTTAGTGACCTATCCCCAGATATTGCATATTTACCTGTTTTCTTCTTCTTTTCTCCACTTTTTCTTTTTTTTTGGGGTTACTGTTCCTGTGTGATTTCAGGGTGTATTTTTTGTCCATGTACTTTTAGTTTTTTTCAATGATTATTCAATTGTAATATTTGCCTAACTGAGTGGAAGACAACACCAGTCCCCATAAGATACAAGTACACCCACATTTTCTGCAACTTCACTTACTGAGCAAGAACCAGCACCTTCTTCCCCACCAATGGGCCAAAGATAAAAAACCACCAAGAAGAGCCTAAATCACCCTTGGCTGCTCTTCACAAAGAATTAACAGAGATCTTAATACAATACAATGATGTCTCAGAGACAACAGACCATCACAGTGTACAGAAAGAAGCAAGAAAAAGTGGTAGAAATAAGGGAACAAGTTAGACCCAGAACACATTCATGAGGAAGAAACAGCATTGGAACTCTCAGATAAGGAATTCAAAAGAATTATCTTTAGGTATCTTCAAAGGATTGAAAGACAGACCAAAGAAAACACAGAAAAAACCCTAGAAGAATTTTGGAAGAAAATACAAGAACAAATAGACAAAAT
>NW_006921616.1:990733-991797 GCF_000298275.1 Orycteropus afer afer
CAAAATGACAGCAACCAAATCATACTTGTCAATAATTACACTGAATGTTAATGGATTAAATGCACCACTCAAGAGATGGAGAGTTGGAGATTGGATAAGAAAACAAAACCCAACAATATGCTGTCTACAAGAGACACACCTTAGAGATAAAGACAAAAATAGATCAAAAATCAAAGGTTGGAAAAAGATATATCAAGAAATGACAGCTGTAAGAGAGCAGGAGTGGCAATATTAATTTCTGATCAAATTGACTTTAAGACAAAAACCACCATATGAGACAAGGTAGGACGTTATATAATGATTAATGGATCAACTGATCATGAAGATATAACCATAATAAATATTTATAGACCCAATGAAAGGGCCCCAAAATATATAAATCAGACTTTAAAAGAGTTGAAAAGGCAAATAGATGACTCCACAGTCATAGAGGGAGACTTTAATATACCACTTTCAATGAAAGATAGAACTGGAAAGAAACTCAACAAAGATGCAGAAGAGCGAAACAACACAATCCACCAACTTGAACTAATAGATATCTACAGAGCACTTCACCCAACAAGAGCACAATATACATTCTTTTCCAGTGCACATGGAACATTTTTCATGATAGAACACAAGTTAGGCCATAAAGAAAGCTCTAATAAATTTAAAAACATTGAAATACTTCAAAGCATCTTCTCAGATCATAATGCTATCAAATTAGAAATTAACAATAGGAAGATCAACATAAAAAGAGTAAACACATGGAAACTGAACAATACCCTCCTTAAGAAGGACTGCTTAAGAAAAGATATAAAAATTGAAATTCAAAAATTCCTTCAATCAAACAAGAATGAAAGCACAATATACAAAAATCTTTTGGACACAACAAAAGCAGTGATCAGAGGCCAATTTATGGCAATAAATGCACACATCAAAAAAGAAGAAAGGGCCAAAATCCACACTTTAAACCAACATCTCCAACAATTAGAAAAAGAACAGCAAGAAAAACCTACAGTCACCAGAAGAAAGGAAATAATCAAGATTCAAGCAGAAATCAATGAAACAGAAAATAGAAGGGC
>NW_006921616.1:994212-996908 GCF_000298275.1 Orycteropus afer afer
CTATGGTACATACACACAATGGAATACTATGCAAAGCTAAAGAGTAATGTAGAATCTGCAAAACACCACATAACGTGGATGAACTTGGAGGACATTATGCTGAGTGAAATAAGTCAATCACAAAAGGACAGATATTGTATTAGCCCATTATTGTAAAAGTTAAGGGAAAGGTTTATCTATAGAAGGAAATTTTCTTTGTTGGTTACCAGAGGTGGGAGGGGAGGCAAGGGAACGCTTTTGATAGGTAGAGATAAATATTGATTTGGGTGAAGAGAAAGGCAATGTACCAAATGTGAGTGACCAATATGGCAGTATTGAGGATGAGAAAGAAATAGAGAGGTATATGGGAGGTACAGGCAACAAATATGAACGCTTTTGCACATATAGTATGGCATTATCAATGAAGGCAAACATGGGTACATGGATGGATAGATAGGTGGACAAGCTAAATGATTAGGTATGTCTATGAAATAGAGAGTGTATCCAAGAACATATATAGGGTTGGCAGACAATGGTCCTATAAGTTTATGTGAATGATCAGAATTCCCAGGTGTATAGTAGAGCTGACAAGGATCAAGGTTGTGGTCACGGCTTGGTCACAGCCAGCTACCCAGAGGGACCGATTAGTGGAACCTGTGGGCTTGGGACCATAGTCGCAGGAGACATCAAGCTCAATTGGCATAACATACTATACAAAACATTGTTCAACATCCTACTTTGGTAAGTAGCGACTGGGATCTTAAAAGCTAGCAAGCTGCCATCTAGATGCAAAGATGGGTCTCTCCTTGTCCAGAGAAAAGAAGAATGAAGAAAACCAAAATTCATGGAAACAATTAGTCCTAGTGACTGGGACACCATCCCATCTGCAGCCTATACAACTATGAGACGAGAAGAACTAGATGGTGCCCGGCTACCACTGTCATCCAC
Source organism: Orycteropus afer afer (assembly GCF_000298275.1). Lineage (NCBI taxonomy): Eukaryota > Metazoa > Chordata > Mammalia > Tubulidentata > Orycteropodidae > Orycteropus > Orycteropus afer. Next base: position 995,140 of record NW_006921616.1, read on the forward strand.
CTGAATGGAGATCTATGTAGGAGATCCTTGATGGAGAGGGAGAACAATGTGGAACGAAACTCAAAATCATTTGGAGGTAAAAAAAAAAAAAGGTGGGGATCAGGTTTGTTGGTCCAATAGAGCCTGGTGGAACCACTGAGACTATGGCCCCTAGCTGTCCTTCGGGTCTGGAATCAAATCCACACCTGTGGTTTCCAGCCAAACAAAAGACAGGCATATGAGTTGAACATTTACCTCAAGAAGGTACACTCCTTGGAGATAACAATCATGGGAGAAAGAAGGGCTGCTTATGCATGGAGAGACAGCTCAGGGGACAGGAGTCCATGGAGGGATGGACACTGGGAAGAGGTAACTGTGGGGAGGAGGTGGAAGGGGAGCTGTTGTATTGTGGTAAACTGTGGTCAATGTCATGAGACAAAGTGTATGTGAATTTGCTCTGTAAATCTTCACCCAAATCATAAAAAAAAAAAAAAAAAAGCAATGATGTACTTTGTGGTCTAAGGTGTGCCTAACCCAAGCCATGGTATTTTTTATTGCCCCATACAAAAGAGAAAGTTGGGCAATGATTAAGGATGATAGAATTGATGCGTTTGAATTGTGGTGTTGAACAAAAAATATTGAATATACTGCGGACTGCAGAAGAATGAACAAATGTGTCTTCGAAGAAGAACAGCCAGAATGCTCCTCAGAAGCTGGGATCATGAGACTTCATCTCATGCCCTTTGGATTTGTTATCAGATGGGACCAGTCCTTGAAAAAGGACGTCATGTGTGGTAAAAAGAGGAAACCCCTTAATGAGATGGACTGACATAGTGGATGCAACAATGGGCTGAAACACAGTAACAATTATGAGGTTGACACTGCACCGGGCAGTATATTCTGTCGTTCAAAGGGTCACTAAGAGTGGGAGCAGACTCGCCAGCACCTGACAACAACAACATTCAAGTGGAACACACCTTTGCTTTTTAAAACGGTGACACTAACAAAACACATTCAATTCATTCATGTTTGAGTATAAAGTGATAACAGACCATACACAAGAGACATATTACTCATGTAGGATGGTGATTACAGTATTAGTCTAGTATGGGAGAAGAGTGTTTTTTGGAGAGGAAGACATATTGGACTTCAAGTCTTTCAGTAATATTTCACTTACAAAAATAATGACAATTGTTGGGATTTAAAAATATAGGTATTGGTTATTATTATTATATTTATCTCCATTTTTTTCCTGCAGGTTTAAACATTTCATATTTTTGAAAGCAGAAATAACTAAATGAAAGTGCTTAGTTAGGGCACCAAAATCTCCCAGTTCTAGTTCTGAAAGCAAGAGCGAGGCCTTTGCCCGGTGGTGTCTTTCTCTCATTAAACCATATTTGCTTCTAAGGAGAGTTAAAATTTGGGTAAAAGTGATTCAAAATTTCAAAAGCCCTACTTAAAATGAAAGTATTATGGAAGCATAGAATCAAGGTGCCAAAGTTGTGTAAGCATAAATGACGTAGATTGGTGCTCCCTATGGAGAATTAGGTAGGATTAGGTTGTGAAGCTAATTACATTTTATTTATGGATATTTATTTATTTACATAATATATTGGTTAAAGTTAAGAGAGATTACATACTTATTACACAAAATAAAGCTGTGTTGTAAACTATGAAAGATATTTAGCAATAATTGACTTATTTTACTACATGATTGAACTTAATGCATATTTTTCTTTAATATAGGATTCTATTGTTGTTGTTACGTGCCGTCGAGTTGGACCCGACTC
>NW_006921616.1:997163-1000403 GCF_000298275.1 Orycteropus afer afer
AACCTTCCTTCCGAGGAGTGGCTGGTGGGTTTGAACTGCCAGCTTTCTGGTTAGCAGTCAAGTGCCTTAGGCACTATGCTACCAGAGCTCCCTATTAGTTGAGCGTAAATGGTAGGTGTGTCACTTAGCTGACTGATTAATAGTGAAAGCTTGCCATCTGGTGGATACACCGAAAACTTGCAATTCTCAAATTGACTCAAAAATCAGTATCTATATTTGTACTCATTTCAAAGAAAGGTGATCCCACAGAATGTGGAAATTATCAAACAATATCATCAATATCACATGCAAGTAAAATCTTACTGAAGTTAATTCAAAAATGGTTGCAGCAGTATATTGAGAGAGAACTTCCAGAAATGCAAACTGGATTCAGAAAAGGACATGGAATTAGGTATATCATTGCTGATGGATCTTGGCTCAAAGCAAAGAACATGAGAAAGATGTTTCCAAAACCAACTTCACTGCCGTTGAGTCAGATGTGACTCATTGCGACCCCTCCTTGGGTTTCTGAGGTGGTATCTCTACAGAAGTAGATTGCTCAACCTTCCTTCTGAGGAGTGGCTGGTGGGTTTGAACTGCCAGCCTTCTGGTTATCAGTCAAATGCCTTACACACTATGCCACCAGAGGTCCCTTGTGTTTTATTAACTATGCAAAAGCATTTGATTGTGTGGATCATAACAAATTATGGATAACATTGAGAAGAATGGGAATTCCTAAACAGTTCATTATACTCATGGGGAACTTGTATATAGACCAGGAGGCTGTCATTCAAACAGAACAAGGGGACACTGCATGGTTTAAAATCAAGAAGGGAGTGTGTCAGGGTTGTATCCTTTCACCATACTTATTCAAAATATATGCAAATAATCCAAGCAAATAATCTGAGAAGTTGGACTCTATGATGAAGAACATGGCATCGGGATTGGAGGAAGAATCATTAACAACCTGTGATACTCTGACAACACAACTTTTTTGATGAAAGCGAGGGTGATTTGAAGCACTTACTGATGAAAGTTGAAGACTACAGTCTGTAGTATCTCAATATAAAAAAAACAAAAATCCTCACAACTGAACTAAGAGCAACATCACAATAAATGGAGAAAAGATTAAAGTTGTCAAAGAATTCACTCTGCTTGGTTCTACAATTGATGTCCAATGAAAGGAGCAGTCAAGACATCAGATGACATATAGCACTGGACAAATCAGCTGCAAAGGACCTCTTTCAAGTGCTGAAGAGTAAAGATGTCTTCTTGAGGACTAAGGTGGACCTGACACAAGTTATGATATTTTCAATTGCCTCATATTCATGTGAGAGCTGGACAATGAATAAGGAAGACAGAAGAAGAATTGATGCTTTTGAGTTGTGGTGCTGGTGAAAAATGCTGAAAGTGCCCTGGACTGCTAAAAGAACTAACAGGTCTGTCCTGGAGGAAGTGCAGGTGGAACGCTTCTTGGAGGTGAGAATGGCTAGATTTCGTCTCACCCACTTCGGTCATGTTATCAGAAGGGAGAAAGATGTCATGCTTGGTAAGGTGGAGGGTCGATGAAAGAGGGGAAGGCCCTCAATGAGATGGACTGACCCAGTGCCTGCAGTGATGGGCTCAAGTATAGCAAGGATCAGAGAGCTGGCACAGGACAGGTGGTGTTGCGTTCTGCTGTGCATGGGGTCGCTCTGAGTCAGAAACAACTCAACAGCACCTAACAACAACAGCATGATTAACCTGCCTCCCCTTTATCTCTTTGATGTTACTGTACACCATGCAAATGTAGATAGTATGTGTCAGAGGTGAGTTGCATTGTACATTTTAACATTTTGTTGAACTGTTCTCATTAATGTATTTATTATTGTCTTCTTTGTATATGACTTAGTAGTTGTGTTATGTTGTTGTTGTTGTTGTTGTTATGTGCCGTCGAGTCAAACCTGACTCATAGCGACCCCTCCTTGGGTTTCCGAGGCAGTATCACTGCGGAAGTAGGATTGCCCAACCTGCCTTCCGAGGAGTGGCTGGTGGGTTTGAACCGCCAGCCGTCTGGTTAGCAGGCAAAGTGTACAATTACTATTATCCAGTGTGGCAATTTTTGAGACCAGACGTGGTATGCAAGAGGATGATTATAGGACCATTGTGATGAAAATAGTGAGGCATTTCACTTCATGAGTATGATGGCCATGTTTACAAAGACGACTGCTCTGCAATGAGAGTGACATGGGCTGGTATGTGGTTGCCTCACTGTTTATCAGCATCATTGTATACATCAGGGGACAGAGGGAGGAATGGCCCTGCAGTACCACAAAGGAGAAATACCAACACTGTTGAACAAGGAGAGGAGGGGATTATTTCAAACAGCCATCAGGATCTCAAAACAGACAAGATTTCATTAAACAGAAATGTCACAGGCTGTGAAAAGTCTCAGGAAGCAAGTTACTTGGTAGAAGAACATTACCTAGATGAGGAAAAGGCACACAGTTGGTGTGGACATAATGACACCAGCATGCAAGCCAGAGTGAGTAAAATGCCAGGACAAAATGCAATATGAAAACTGAGAAGATCTCTCGCAAACTGTCCCACTGATCTGTGTATTAAAGGCACACAGATGGTGCTGAGGAGGCAGTGGTGGCTCAGAGGTAGCACTCTCACCTTCCTTGACTGAGACCCATGTTTGATTGAAGCCAATGTATCATAAGCACAGTCACCCGTCTGTCAGTGTAGGCTGTGTGTGACTTTGATGGTGGACAGATTTCAATAGACTTCTGGACTAAGGACTAGCAAGAAAGCCCTGGAAATCTACCTCCAAAAAAGCAGCCAATGAGAATGCTATGGATCATAACAGTCCAGTCACATTGTACACAGTGTTGTCATAAGTTTGGGCCTGACTCAATAGCTGATAACAAAGACAACAACAATAATATGATGCTGAAGGATTTCTATGACATGTAATTATGTCTAACCAGTCTGAGGAGTCAACAGATTTCACCAAAAAATATTACATTGCAGCATTTATAAGATTTGTAAGTAATGGTGAAATTCAACTGTTTTAGTCCTGTTTCAGTGAGTTGTCCCAGGCAAGAAAAGGCAAAGATGCACTGAATGTTTTTTCTTCATATTTGGAAAAGTTCAGTTTTGGTGGAAGTGTGTTGGCATCATTCCTGATAGTGTTGAATCAATGCCTGGAGCTGTGAGAACTATTACTTCTACTGCTGTGAAAAATAACACTAAAATTCTGATGTTTCATGACCTACT
>NW_006921616.1:1001161-1009576 GCF_000298275.1 Orycteropus afer afer
AAAGAAAGGAAAAGGGCAAACTTAGGGGCCCTAATATATAAAATTATTGGAGTACCAACATAAATAAAAATGCATAAACATCAGAAGATAAACTAGGTGATGGGGATCTTCTGAAAATTAAATTCTTATATGCATTAAAAAAGAGTAAAAAGATAATGTACAGATTGGGAAAAAATATCGGGCAATGACTTATCTGACAAGGGACTTATCTCTAAAATTTATAGTGGACTCCAACACCTCAACGTCAAGAACACAAACAATCCAATCAAAAAATGGGCCAAAGAGATGAATAGATACTTCACCAAAGAAGATATTCAGAGGTGGCCAACAAACTCATGAAGAAATATTTGTGATGATTAGCCATTCAAGAGATGCAGATCAAAACAACAATGAGACACCATCTCACCCCAGCAAGAATAGCCAAGTTCAACAGGACAGAAAACAACAAATTCTGGTGAGGGTGTGGAGAGGTTTGGAATCTCATACACTTGCCGGGACTGTAAAATGATATAACCACTGTGGAAATCAGTATGGTGATTCCTTAACAAGTTGGAAATAGAAATACCATTTGATCCAGCAATCTCATTACTAGGTATATATCCTAAAGAAGTGAGAGCCAGGACATGAATAGATATAGGCACATCCATGTGCATTGCAGCACTATTCACAATACCAAAGAGATGGAAACAACCTAAGTGCCCACAAAAGGAGGAATGGAAAACCAAAGTATGGTACATACACACAATGGGATACTATGCAACCTTAGAGAATAACATAGAATCTGCAAATCACTGCATAACCTGGATGAACTTGGAGGACATTGTGCTGAGTGAAATAAGTCAATCACAGAAGGACAAATATTGTATTAGTCTGTCATTGTAAAAAGTCAAGGAAAAGTTTATATATGGAAGGCAATTGTCTTTGTTGGTTACCATGGATGGGTGGGGAGCAAAGGGAAAAGTGCTAGATATGTAAGAGATCAGTATGGATTGAAGGGAAAGGCCATATACCAAAGACAAGTAACCAACACAATAAAACTAAGAGAAAGGAAGACACAGAGAGGACTAGACAACAAAGAAACCCTTTTGCATATACAGTGCTGTATTATCAGTAATAACTAACATTAATCTAAAGATGTATACATAGGTTGTTGTCACGTGTGATCAAGTTGTCTCCAACTCCGAGCAACCCTATGCGCAGCAGAACGAAACACTGTCTGGTCCTGAGCCAGCCTCACAATCTTTGCTATACCAGATACACATAGGTAGACAGAATAAGTGATCAGGTATGTCTAGGCAAAAGGGAATATATCCATGAGCATGTATACGTTTGGCAGACAATATTTCCACATACATATTCATATTTGCTATAACAATGTCCATGTATATAGTACAGATAATGGGGCAGAGTTATAATACCTTTTTGGCCAGAGCCAAACACCCTGAGGGAACGAGTCAGTGGGCCCATGGCCTCAGGATGAAGGTCACAATGGACGTCGATCTCCATTGGTGTAACATACTACACAATCGGCAGTCTCTCCTCACCTAAGGAAAAGAACGAAGAAAAACAAAGACTCATGGAAACAATTAGTCTAAAAGACTAGTGGACTATGTGAACCTCAGTCTACACGGCCCTGAGCCCAAAAGACCTGAAGAACTCATGCATGATTGTCCTGCTATACAGGACACTCTACCTCCCCAGTCTCTGGGGGCAAAGAAGACACCCTTATCCAGGTATAGCTGAAACTCAGCGTCTTTTCCTGCTTTCCTTTGGATGATCTTCCACCATGCCCAGTTTGCTAAACCTGGTCAGTTTCTCCTATTATCCCACACCAATATGCAATGAAACTTCCATTAACAACAATTTCAATCACTACATTTTTCAAAATGTGCCTTTTCCAACAATAAGGATTGAGATATTTTAATTGCCAATTCCTGGCATATTATTATTATTTTGGTGGTTTTTAGTAGTAGTGGTAGCAGTGTTTTGTGGCACAGGGCAGAGGTCTGTGTTTGGAGCCATTCTTTCTCTTTGTGCTGTCATCCACAGCAAGGAAACAATGAAAAGTCTAGACTTCCCAGGTGGGTTTGGCTCTGATTACTAGGTAGAAACCCATGCTTTGCATCTATGTTAGGTGCGAGGTTTTTGTTAGCTTCTTTTCACAGCTGAGCACAGTTATTGTTGTAGGAACCCACCTCGACTCTGCTCTCATCTTGACATAACCATGACAGCACCATGGTAGCGTCCAGAGCAATCTTTTGTTTACATTTTCATATCAGTTTATTCATTTACTTTGGAAATATGTTTGACTTAGACAGTTTTCCCTTTCTGAATTTGTTGATATTTTCAGAGTATGTGGTTAGATGTGAGCTGTGCAAAGCACAGCTCTCTCATTACACATTTTTGATTGATTAACACTGTACTTGTTGCCTCAGAATTACGGTGCAGGATTCATTTAAACATGTTTTAGATTACACACAAGTATATTAGAAATTGCCAGGGAGAGATTGGAGGATCACAAAGTTTATCATGTTAATTAAGATGAAAAACCCATTGCCTTGAAGTCAGTTTGGACTCATAGCAACCCCACAGGACAGAGTGAAATAATCCTTAAGATTTTCAAAGCTGCAATCTTTATAGAAGTGCAGTGCCACGTCTTTCTCCCACGGAGCAGCTGGTGGGTTTAAACCATTGACCTTTCAGGTAGCAGTCTCGTGCTTAGGCAGTACTCCACCAGGTCTCCTTCCATAAAGATTAGCCATCTATTAAAAACCTGCATGGAGTGTTTTAGTCTATGTAGCTCTGGTGGTATAGTGACTAAGGCATTTGACTGCTAACCAGAGGCTGGCAGTTCAAACCCACCAGCCACTCCTCAGAGGGAAGATCGGGCAATCTACTGCCCTAGTGATACCACCTTGGAAACCCAAGGAGAGGTTGTTATGAGTTGGATCCCACTCAATGGCAGTGAGTTTGGTTTTTTTTAACGCAAGTTGTGGTGCTTCAGGAAAAAAAAAAATCATATGAAATGGAAATGGTTGATGAAAGCATATAATGCTGCAACCTTAATCTCAGTAAACGATTAGAAGATATAATGATATAAAAAAGTAAAGTAGCAAAATACTCTCCATTAGAGAATTTGCTATTATTTTAAAGATATATTTTAAAAAATACATCCTTTATTCTGTTAAGAATAGATCTGGTGATACCATGGTTAAGGCATTTGGCTGACTAACAAAAAGTTTGGCAGTTCAATCCCACCATTTGCTCTGCAGGAAAAAGATGAGGCAATCTGCTTCCAAAAGGATATACAGCTTTGGAAACACTATGGGGCGGTTCTACTCTGTCCTACAGAGTCATTAGGAATCAGAATGCTCTTGATGGCAGTGGGTTTGACTTGGTTTAGTTTATTCTATTCCGAAGCAGATAAAGGAATGCAAGGTGTTTTTTTTATTAACATATAAATTCAAGCTTCATAAAATATTTAAATTATTATTATTATTTTTCATTCCATAGATATTGAGTGGGTCATTATGAAAAAATGTGGTGCTTACCCCAAAGATTTGCTTCCTGTTTTATGTGTTTTGATATCTCTGGTTCCAATTAGTTTCAGGACTCATTTGTTTGCCTCTTTTATGCTTTAACACTTAATCTGTTTTTATTGATCTATATTAAAATCTTACCTAGAGTTTGAAAGCAAGGTTGATTGAACTTCCTTGAACTTTAAATATCACCGGCTCTCAGACTGAGAGCCTTTGTCTGACATTCTTTAGGGTCCACTTACAATGCTATGTACAAAGACTGCCACAATTTGTAGATCAACTTTCCCTTCCAGTGTACTGGAGACACTGATGCTGTAAGGTGTTTTTCTCTCAGAGAACAGTGTCACTGTACTCTTCAATTTAGTTAATCTACTGGATTTGCTAATGAATATGTTGAAGAGGAGAATTTTGTAGTGTTCTGATTGCAATCGAAACTTTTCAGTATAAAATGAATTTGGAACTCTCTATAATAGGAAATAAGCACCTATTAGGTCCAGTTTGGAGAACATCAAAATTAATTCTTCATCTCAACTCAGTTCTCTATTGTGGATTATCATTCTCCTCTGTGCTTCTCCATCTGGGAGAGAAACTCAAATGAGGATGTGTACTTTACCTCATGCATAGATAGTCCAGATGTTCTGGGTATAATTCCATTTTCATTTGGCCCTCATGTGCCCTATTACTCACAGTAGAGCTTAAGATGTTTTAAATTTTTAGTATAAATTGAACTAGAATAAAAAAAAATTGGTGTGCTTTATCTTTAAGTTTTACCAACTTATTAGATTATTGTTGTTAAGTGCCAGTAAGTCGGCTCCAACTCATAGTGACCCCACAAACAACAGAAGGAAACACTGCCATCCTCACAACCCTTGTTATGCTTGAAACCATCATTGGAGTCTATGTGTCAATCCTTCTTCTCATTGAGGATCTTCCCCTTTTATGCTGACCCTCTACTTTATCAAGTGTGATATCCTTCTCCAGGAAATAGTCCCTTCTGAGAAGAGCAAAGTAGGTGAGACAAAGTCTGGGCACTCTTGCTCCTAGCATTACAGCTGTACTTCTTGCAGGACAGACCTGTTCATTCTTCTGGCACTGCCTAGTATTTTCAATATTCTTGGCCAGCCACAGTTCAACAGCATTCCTTATTCATTGTCCAGCTTTCATATGCATATGAGATGTTTCAAAATACCATGGTTTGTGTTAGAAGCACCTTCCTCTTCAAAATGACGTTAAATTATTGGTGATCTGAAAATAAGCACTTCAATTCTCTGCATTATTAGCCAAAGAATATTTGTATAAAGCAGAAAGCCATCTTTCAAACTTGAATATATATGTAGAATGAATTTGTGTTTATTATTTAAATTACCAATTTGATAGAGTTTCCAATCATATTCCATTAAATATTTTATCAATAATTTTAGTCAATTCTTCTCCTTAGAGAGAACAATCATGGGAGAATGAAGGGCTGGTTATGCACAGGGAGACAGCTCAGGGGGCAGGAGTACATGGAGGGATGGACACAGGGAAGAGGTAACTATGGGGAGGAAGTGGGAGGAGAGCTGTTGCATTGTAGTAAATTGTGGTCAATATCATAAGACAAAGTGAGGTGCTGTATGGAAAATGAATTTGCTCTGTAAATTTCCATCCAAATCACAATAAAACAAACAAACAAACAAACAAAAACTTTTAATCAATTCTTCAATTCATAACCCAACATCCAGAACTCCCGATTTGACTCATGTCTTTGTGTAATTCTCACGTCCACTCTTAGTTGGTATAGTCACAGGAATCTTCGACCAGGCTTCGTTTGAGTCCCAGATTCCTCAGTTAGACAATCTTAAGATATTCTAGTAACTTTTTCTTATTTTCACCTATCAAAGGTGGATATTACTACATTGTGAGTTTGTTATAATGATATATAGGATAAGGCATACAATGCTACATAAAATACTTCTTTACCTCTTCAGCCTCACTCAATGTCTACTCTTGCTACTACACCTCAGGAGTTAATTCCACTCTTTCTTGCTGTTCAGCACAAGTGGAAAGTATGGTGTAAACCCACTGCAGTTCAAAATGGAATCCTTTAATGAATTGCTGGAAGCAGTAGTCAGGACGTTAGATGATGTGTGGCACTGGCAGGTCGTCTGGCTGCAAAGGAACTCTATCAAGTGCTGAGGAGCAAGGGTGTCTCCTTAAGGACTAAGGTGAGCCTGACACAGGCCATGATATTTCCAATCACCTCATATGCATGTGAGAGCTGGACAATGAATAAGGTAGACCAAAGAAGAGTTGATGGTTTTGCATTGTGGTGCTGACGGAGAATGCTGAAAGTACTGTGGACTGCTAAAAGAACTACTAGGTCTGTCCTAGAAGAAGTGCAGCCGAGATGCTCCTTGGAAGCAAGAATGGCCAGACTTCGTCTCACCTACTGTGTTCGTGTTGTCAGAGGGGACCATTCCCTGAAGAAGGATATCATGCTTGGTAAGATGGAGGGTTGATGAAAGGCCTTCGACGAGATGGATTGACATGGTGGCTGCAACAATGGGCTCAAGTATAGCAAGGATCATGAATCTGGCAGGGGATTGGGCGGTGTTTCATTCTGCTGTGCATGGGGTTGCTATGAGGCAGAAACAACTCCACAGACTTCTAACAACAACAACAATGAATTTCTGAGCTGTAGCTTCAGGAATCCCAGACTCTCCATATTTATGCTGAAATTTGTAGAGAAGTCGCCATTCTTCTGGAACTGCTCTTAGTTCCCAGCAGTCTGCTCCCCTGTTTCTAAAGGGTTTTGGGTTCTCTTCCTTGTTATTTAATAGACAAAATTATATTGGCTTTTTATCATTCAGCAATTCTGAAAATTTTGAGACCTATTGGTACATGTTTTCCCAGCGTCTCGTCCTTGTTTTCGATAGATTTATTGAAAATGCCATTTTCATTATTTCATGACTTGAGACAAGATAAATGCTGGCATGCAGTCTGCCAGCTTGACCTGATTGTGTTATAATTTGCACAATAGGTTGCTTCTTTGGGTAGGAATCATTTTTCATTTAACTTTGTACTTCCTCAAGCATCTAGAGAAGGATCTTATATATTATATAGTTTTAATAAGAATGCAAAGATAAGATTAACCTAAATGCTCCAAGCATTTACCATGCACCAAGCTCTTGCTAAGTTCATGTTTCTCAATCCTCAACCAATCCTATAAGGTAGTACTGATACTATTCTCCTGTTATAGTTAAGAAAATAAATACACAGAAAAGTTAAATAACCTACTCAATGCCAAGTATCTGCTGGGTGTTTGATTAGGATTTCAACCCTAACTGACTCTACAGCCAGTGCTTTAAATACTCTGTCATTCAAAACTTTAAAATAAATACAATTTTTGAGGAGCAGGATCCTAAATTTTGTTCGTCTTCCCACTTGGATGACATATTTATCAAACATGTAATCTGGTACTTATGATCTCTCTCCTATTCCTACCAACACATGACCTCAGGACATGATTATTTATTAAATAATTATTTTTCCTTCACTAATCTGTTAGTGAAACACTACCTAGAGCTGTGTAAGACTAATAACTAATCTAGAATTAGAGACAGATAGTCCTGAAAACATCCTAGAAAATGAACGTTCTTATAGTTGAAACATGCATTCAACACATTTAGCCAAGTTTGTAGCTGGTGCGGTTCTCATTTGTTGTGTATTTACATAGGTATATACGTAAGTAACAAGGTCACAGAATAAATACTTATGGTAATGATAATCCAGAGTTTTCATTCATTAAATGGATTTAGGGTTACAACAGAATATGGCAAAAGGAAAACTCAGAACACTTCTAGTGGACTGTTCAAGTGATTATCAGTTAAATACAACCCTAAATTAAGAAGACATAACATTCCTTTTGCCAAGTTATTCTTATTTATGAAAGTGTGTAGACATATTCCAAATTCCCACACTCTGAGCCTAATCACTTACTGATCTCAGGATTAAGAGCATAAATTTGGTGTCATGCTTTCCTGGCAAAAGGAAGCAATTCCCCATCTCACTAGGAATCTAAAGTACTTCTCAGAAGTATAATTCACAAACCGTTATATTTTAACACAACGTATTTCAGTGTATAAATCTAGGTGCCTGCATCTTCATCTCTCCAAGTCACGATTAAAATGAATTAATGAAACCGTTATCCAACTTACACATTCTCATAATTTATATATGACACAACTTGTTATTCATGATATTCTTAGTCATCTATAATTTACCATAAAAATGAATCCTTCAATTTTGGGGAGTTGGAGTCATGATAACTTTTATTTTAGGAAATGTTAAGTTTATCTTAGAATAAAATGACTGTACTATGTAAAATTTATTTGGACACTCAACAAGTTTTTGAAAAAGGGAATTATTATCTTATTTCCACTAGCAAATTTTTCATTTCCCTTTGATATTTGATAATACACTAAGAAAGTTGTATTGAATTAATAATTTTCTGTGATTAGCCTAAGAATATAAACTTCAATAATTCTAAAATTTTAAATATTCAGGTTAATAGAATTACATTTGAAACATTTACATGTGAAAGGATAACATTCTATTAAAAGATGCGGTAGCTTAAACACATTTTCTCAGCATATCATGTCTTGAGCTTTTTGCTTGACTACTGATAGAAATTTATTGACAAATATGTAATATACTTATAAATATCACAAATTTTTCTGTCAGTTTGTCATGCTATGGTGCTTGCTTGTGGCTGTGATGGTAGAAGCTATGCCACTGGTATTTCAAATACTAGCAAAGTCACCCATAGTGGATGGGGGTCAGTGAAGCTTCCAGATAAAAACACACTTGTGAGAAGGAAAACTGGGTCCATATCTCA
>NW_006921616.1:1009676-1015704 GCF_000298275.1 Orycteropus afer afer
TTCCAAAGATGTAAATCTTTATGAAAACAGACTGAAGAGTGCAAAAAGAAAACAAGAAATGGGGTTAGTCACGAGGAAAAAAAATAGTCTCAGAAAAAAAAAAAAAAAAAAAACACACACTTGAAACTTTATGAATATCAGTAAAGCATTATCTGATATAATGCTGAAAGATGAACACATCAGGTTGGAAGGCACTCAAAATATAAATGGAAAGAGTTATCTCCTCATGGTAGAATTGACCTTAATAGCTGGATTAGAGCTTTCAGGACCTTTGTTTGCTGATAAGACATGACTCAAAAGGAAAGCAAACAACTGCAATCATCTATCAATAATTGGAATGTGAAACGTACAAAGCATGATTGTGGAAAAAATGGAAGATGTAAAAAGTGAAGTGGAATGTATAAAGATCAATATCCTAAGCATAAGTGTGCTGAAATGAATTGGTATTGGATATTTTTAACCAGCCAAGCATATGATCTATTATGCTGAGAATGAAAAATAGAAGAGGAATGATGTTGCATTCATCCTCAAAAAGAACATGTCAAGATCTATCCTGAAGTACAATGTGGTCAATGATAGAATAATGTCCATACACCTACAAGGAAGACCAGTTCCTACTACTATTATTCAACTTAACACACCAACCACTAAAGCCAAAGATAAGATAAAGAAATTGAAGATTTTTACCAAATTTTGCACTCTGAAACAGACAAAATGTTCAATGAAGATGTATTGATTATTACTGTTGATTAGAATGTGAAAGTTGGAAACAAAGAAGATCATTGGTAATTGGAGAATATAGTCTTGGTGATAGATATGGCACTGGAGATCTCATGATAGAATTTTGTAACATTAACAGCTGATTCATTGCAAATACCTTTTTCCAACAATAAAAATGACAACTACAGACATGGACCTTGCCAGATGGAATACTAGGAATCAAATGAACTACATATATGGAAAGAGATGATGGAGAAGCTCGATATCATCGGCTATAACAAGAATAGGAGCTGACTGTGGAACAGACATCAGTTGCTCCTACGCAAGTTTAATTAATTTGAAGATAAAGAAAATTAAAACAAGTCCACAAGAGCCAAAATAAGATCTTGAATATATTCCACCTGAATTTAGGGGCCACCTGTGAATAGATCTGACTCATCGAATAGTCATGACTGAAGATAAGATGGATTATGGGTAACATCAAGAAAATCATACATGAAGAAAGCAAGAGGTCATTGAAAGTACAAGAGAGAAAGAAAAGGCCAAAACTGATGTCAGAAAAGACTTTGAAACTTACTGTTGAATGTAAAGTAGCTAAAGAAAATGGAAAAAAAAAATGATGAAATAATAAAGCTGAACAGTAGATTTCAAAGGGTGACTCAAGAAGATAAAGTAAAATATTATAATTTAATTTGCAAAGACCTGGAATTAGAAAATCAAAAAGGAAGAAGACACTCCGTATTGCTCAAGCTCAAAGAATCGAAGAAAAATATCAAAACTTGAGTTGAAATATTGAAAGATTCTATGGGCGAAGTATTGAGTGATGCAGGAAACAACAAAAGAAGACAGAGGGAATGCACTCAGTCACTGTTTCAAGAAGAACTGGCAGATGTTCAACCATTACAGGAGGTAGAAAATGATCAAGAATTGATGATATTGAAGGAAGAAGTTCAAGATGCACTGAAGGCATTGTCAAAAAACAAGCCTCCATTAAGGGACTGAATACTCATTTTGCTGTTTCAACAAAAGTATGCAACAATATATACACTTACTCAATTATGTCAAGAAATTTGGAAGACAGCTACCTAGTCAACCAACTGGAAGAGATCTATATTTGTGTCCATTCCAAAGAGAGGTGATCCAACAGAATGTGGAAATTATTGAACAGTATAACATACAAGTAAAATTATGCTGAAGTTAATTAAAAAATGGTTGCACCTGTACATCAACAGAGAACTGTCAGAAATTCAAACTGGATTTAGAAGAGAACATAGAATGAGAGATATCATTACTGAGGTCAGATGGATCTTGGCTGAAAGTAAAGAATACCAGGAGGATGTTTACCTTTGTTTTATGGACTATACAATGACATTAGACTGTGTGAGTCATAGCAAATTGTGGATAACATTGTGAAGAATGGGAATTTCTTAACACTTAATTGTGTTTGTGAGGAATATGTGCATAGAGTAAGAGGCAATGGTTCAAACAGACCAAGGAGATACTTCATGGTTTAAAATTAGAGAAGCAATGCATCAAGGCTGTATCCATTCACCATAATTATTTAATCTGTGTGCTAAGAAAATCATCCCAGAATGTGGATGATACGAAGAAGAATGCAGCATCATGACTGGAGGAAGATTCATTAACAATCTGTGACACGTGCATAACACAACCTTGTGTGCTAAGAGTGAAGAAGACTTGAAGTACATACTGATGAAGGTCATGACTGTAGCCTTCAATATAAATTACACTTCAACATTAAAAAAGTAAAACTGTATGCTACTGAACCAATAAACAACATCATGATAAATGGAGAAAAGTTTGAAGTTGTCAAGAATTTCATTTCATTTAAATCCACAATCAATGTCCTTGGGATCAGCTGTCAAGATTTCTAATGAAGTATTGCATTGGGCAAATCTGCTTCAAAAGATTCTCTTCAAAGGAGTAAAGAGCAAATATGTTACTTTGAGTATATCCCACCTGAACATAAGGTGCCCCTAAGCCAAGGTACTGTCCTTTCAATAGTCTCAAATACATGTAAAAGCAAAGAATTAATGCAATTGGATTGTGTTGTTGGCAAAGAATATTGAATATAGCATGAACTGCTTCAAGAACAAACAAGTCTGTCTTGGAAGAAGTACAGGTGCAATGTTCCTTACAAGTGAGAATGACCAGACTTTATCTCTTGTACTTTGGTCATGTTACCATGAGCAACTAGTCCTTGAGAAGGCTACCATGCTTAGTGTGGTAGTTAAGGTTATGTGTCAACTTGTCTGGGTCTGGTTTCATGTGACTGGGCAGTTAGATGTAGTTATTCCACATGATGAGACTCCACAACTCCATGGTGGAATATACTCTGAGGCACTGAGGAGCTGCCTTAAGGATGTGTTCTGCTCCCAATATACAAGGAGAAGCTTTAGGAATGGTCTGTAGGTTTGGGCATGCTTGAATCCTGCATGAAGCTAAGTCATTGTTCAGCAGCCTGACATGGCATCTGCCAATCCTGGGACTCTGAACAGACTTGAATCAATGGCCTGCTCTGTGGTTTAGTAATATCAGGACTGTATCTTTTCTTTTGTTGACCTTGGGTTTCTCAGCCTCAGCAGCCACCAGATGCCTGAGTGAGAAAAGCCCCCAGCTTCAGTGGGCCAGGGACAAGAAGCAAAGCTGAAGCTCAATGTCAAGGGGTTCAGCCAGCCCCTATAGCCTGACACCTGAACTTGGACTTCTAGCCTCCACATATAAGGAAGACCAAAGAAGAGGTGATCCTTTTGAGTTGTGGTGTTGGAGAAGAATGCTGAAAGTACCATGGACTGCTAAAAGAACTAACAAATCTGTTCTGGAAGAAGTGCAGCCAGACTGCTCCTTGGAGGCAAGAAAGGCCAGACTATGTCTCACCTATTTTGGTCATGTTGTCAGAAGGGACAATTATCTGGAGAAGGATGTCATGCTTGGCAAAGTGGAGGGTCAATGAAAGAGGGGAAGGCCCTCAACAAGATGGATTGACACAATGGCTGCAGTGATGGGCTCAGGTATAGTAGGGGTCATGAGGTTGGCCCAGGACTGAGCAGTGTTTCATTCTGTTATACATAAGATGACTATGAGTCAGAGATGACTTGATGGCACATATCAACAACAACCTTCAGAACTGTAAAAGAATGAATTTCTGTTTGTTCAAGCCATCCCATTTGTGATATTTTTTTTCTGTTAGAGCGACACTAGAGGTAACCAAAACACTGGGTGAAGTCGAGGCTCACTGAAAAGCGGAAGCTCCTGAACAGGATGGATGGCACAGTGCTGCGGCAGTCACCGCGACGGTGGGGAAGGCACCGCACAGGGCGGTGTTCCCTTGTGCCGCACATGCTGTCGCTTGAGTGGAAGCCAACCCGACGACACCTAATGGCAACACGTAACATACTTTTAAATCCTAGATAATAGCTGTTAAGGTCATTCTTACCAAACAAAATGATAACTATTCAAATATAGACTGTATCGTACTCTAGGATCCCTGGTAGCACAGTGGTTGAGTGCCTGGCTTCTGAGAAAAAGAAGAGCAATTTCAACGTATCAGCCACTCCATGGGAAAAAGATATGCCAGCCTGCTTCTGCAAAGATTTACAGCCTTGGAACCTGTGTGGAGGCAATTCTACACTTCCTGTGTGGCCTCTAGGAATTACAATGGCCTCCATGACAAGGGGGAGTCGGCTCTGAGTCATGGTGACGTCATGGACAACAGGACAAAACTTCGCCTACTTCTGCCCGTCTTCAGGGTCATTGGTATAAACGCCTCCATGGTTGATGCTGTCGTGTTTATCCACCTATTGGCGGTTTCCCTCGTTTTTGCGGACCCTCTACCAAATATCTAGGAAGGAAGTTTGGGCAAAAATAAGTGCTTTACAAACACAATATTTTCTCAATAATTTCTAAAGCCTGATTATGATATTGAAAATCATAGCAATGATTACTTAATTAGAAAAGCAGATTATTTAATGCTTGTTGTCAGGAATTTAGATATGCTCCCATACCTTGAATAATTTTAGGTTAGAAATTATGCTTAAATAAGCATAAGTTATTTTAAAACTTTTGCATTATAAAATATTCATTTAACCTATTTATAATTTTCCATATGTGTTATGATATAAATTCTATTTTACATAAATTTATTAATTCACAAAATATTTACTGAATGCCTACAATGTATCTAGTAAATATTTATAAAACTTGTATTATGTCAATATCATATAAAAATTACAATAACATCATTTATTATAACCTAATACTCATCACTTGAATTCCTTTCACTTCCCTAGCATAGTTATGTTCCAGGTCAGATGACAACTTACTTAAATATTGCTTTGGAAATTTATGTCATAGAAATGGAAATCTTTGTGTTTCACAAAAGACTATTTGTCATATGCTTTACATTTTATCATTGGAAGCTAAGTCTTACATTGATGTTAATACATTTCTTGAAACATAGAAATACCACTTTAAGAAAAAGCACACTCATTTCCCTGTCTTAAGAGTAACACACAGTATACAATATCACTTAGAAACACAAATCTCCCTGTCTTATATTAACACACAGCAAACAATATCACTTCCGTCTCTGACAAGTAGATATGAACATTGGCATGGTGAAAGGAAATTTTTCAGAATGACCACTAGATGTCTCCACACGACAACCTTTGGAGACAAAGAGCTCCAGAATGGATGTTAGAGGAATAAATGCAGAATATAGGGTCTGTATGAGTTGGAATATAAGGAGCTCTAGTGGCGTAGTGCCTAAGAGACTTGACTGCTGACCAGATGGTGGATGCTTTAAAACCATTAGTCGCTCCTTGGAAGGAAGGTTGGGCAATCTACTTCAGGGAAGATTTACCCCCTGGGAAACTCAGTGCGGGTTGTTGTGAGTTGGCATCTATTCATGGGCAGTGGGTTGGTTTGTTTTGGAATATTGACAATGCAGAAATACAAGCATGGACAAAATAAATATATCTAATTCAAAAATAGAGTTTATAAGACGGGTACATCATGTTAGGTATCTAAGTGGCTGTCACCGTCAGTGTTGCTCTCAACCACGATGACGGAGAACGTGCCCCCAGATGAGGAGTCCATAGGGGTGTGGCCGTCTGTTCTAACAGTCGAGCACAGAACGTGTAACCATGGAAGCAAAGCTCAAGTGTGAAGGAAGAAGTGCCGTCTGACGCCAGGCAGGCATTAGTGTAGAAGAGCTGTTGTGTGGGGCTTTGATATCCGTCATGCTGTGCATCAGCAGCCGCTGACAGGCTTCCACCCCCACAAACCC
>NW_006921616.1:1016509-1017442 GCF_000298275.1 Orycteropus afer afer
CCTCTTACTCTCAAGTTCTGCAGAAAAGTATTTCTCTACAGACTAATACCTAACACAATATTATGTAATAAATAACAGAACAATTATAGAAACCTCACATACTTCTGTCTTCCTGGGCAGACATATCTTCTTCCTGTCTCAACTTCTGTTGAAATATTTCTTTTTCTTTCCTATGCACTTTCTTGGTCCTGAATGCTGAGAGCTTGTCTGTTTTAGTGCTGGTCTCAAGCTATCTAATTCAGTGACTTTTTCTCTCTACGCAGGCATCTTCTATTTTCCTAAGCCGATACGTACAACATCCTCCATATAAATGCTACCAGGAAAAAATGTCCACATTTAAATGTCTTAATCACAGCTATGATTCTCCTAGAATTATTCTTTGAAAATAGAAGATGCTTAGGCTTGCTTATTTTCTTATTTTTTATGGCACACATTGAACGTTCTCGTGAACATAGTAACCATGTATTTAGAGTGAAGGAGAAGAAATAGAATCCCCACCAGTTCTTCTCTTCCACCTTTTTCAGGGCTACATTCTGTGAAGTGGAAGAATTGATAGGGGAGGAGAAGGCATTTTCCTGTGTGGTAAACACCACCATAGAAAAGCTACCATGTGGCTCGGGGGTTCAGATCTGGGACTGGGGGAGGGGGAAGGAGGGCTTGTCTGCTTCAAAGCTGACTTCTTTGCTGAATATCTACAAACCGCATTGGTTTAATGCCCCATCATTTTCTCTCTCTGGCAAAGATTGACTTTTTGTGATTGCAAGACTTTTCCTTTTCGCCTTGTGTTTTATATACTGTAGCAGGTATTATTTTCAGATGTTCTATGGTACTATGAAGGAGCCCCGCTGGGACACCATTTAAATGCTCGGCTACCAGCCTAAAGGTTGGTGATTTGAACTCACCCAGTGGCTCTGTAGGAGCTCTGGTAGCATA
>NW_006921616.1:1018237-1019287 GCF_000298275.1 Orycteropus afer afer
TAAGTGACAAGCCTCCAAAGAAGTAGAGCGTTTATACAATTTGCTCACACTGTGAACTGGAACCCCAAGTACCGAATCTGAAGGCTATATTTTTCAAGTGACAACAACCATGAAGGAAGCTGCGGACAGTCTTGAGGTCCATGGAACACAACAGTCTTCCGTAGAGGGATTGAAACCAGCTGAAGGCTCTGTAACTGTTAGGACAGTAGTAAAGGCAGCTCACGGGAGTTATTTTTGGTTTGCGTTTCAGTTTGATCAGAGGTAGCTTTTGATGTGGCTATTTTGTCATCCAATTCAGTTTAATGAGCTGCATTTTAAATACTGAGCTTTTCTAATGGACGAAACCAAGAGGCTGGTGTTAGCCCCTCTAACAGTGGTTCCTCTGGTAATTACTTAATAACAGCACTGTGTAGAGTCCATTTTACAGCATAAAGACAAGCCGAAAGGGGCAAACACAGACACGTTTTCAAGGGACACGAAATTCATTTTACCAATAGATCCCATGCATTCTCTAGAGCTGACAGCAACAGGGGTTAGCTGTCACAGCCCACCTTCTGTCTCTGACACAAATTATCCTTGTTATTCAGCAACTTGCACTAGGTTGTTTAAAACACATACTCAGCAACCTGATAATGACAGGAAATTCCTCACTATCCTGTAACTCCTGATAGCAATCTCAAAGCAGAGCAAATTCAGAGTCCTTCTGATGTTGGTGATGCCAGATTAGAGTGGCAAGAAATGACTACCAGTGTGACATCAATAAACACATGAGTAAAATGTTGGAGCCACTCAGGGGTTTACCAACGGCTGAGACTGCTGAAAACGTGTTGCGTACTCTCAGCATTGAAGGTGGTTAGTACAGGGTCATACTTGTCCCTCTCTACTTTGTCATGAGTGTCCCAACGCTGAACAATAAGCATTTGCTTATCATTACTTCTTCAGAGTGTCTGTTGCTGTTGTTGTTTGCCATCGAGTCAGCCCTGACTCATAGCGACCCCTCCTTGGGTTTCCGAGGCAGTATCACTACGGAAGTAGGATTGCCCAACCTTC
>NW_006921616.1:1021803-1023033 GCF_000298275.1 Orycteropus afer afer
ACACACACACACACACATCTTAAAATGTCTGTGGAGTGTTGAGTTATTTCAAACAGGTAAATTAAATATAAACAAATAACATATTCCAATGTATAAACAAGATGACATTTCATAATTATGTAGAGTTCACCTTTGGAGTTGAAAGGTGATTTAGTATACAAAAATCAGCCAGTATAATTTCTAACACTAGCAGAAAAAAGGAAAAATCATGTGAGCAACTCAATAGATCATGAAAAGAATTATTGGATAAAAATGAAAGAAACTAGCTTAATAGGATAAACAAAGTACCTAGAAAAACACTACCAGTAGCATCGCTCATAATGGCGCATATTTGAAAGCTTTTCCTCTAAGCTTCTTAACGAGAGAAGAATGCCAGCTGGCACCGTGTCTATCCAGTGCTTCATAGTCTTCAAAGCAATGCCTGGCTTGCAGTGTATGCACGGTACCTGATGGCTCTGCAATTATTATTTGAAAAGGAATAAAGTTTATTTAATTTATTTTGTTGTTATTGAGAATATACAGAGCAAAACATACACCATTTCAACAGTTTTTACATGTACAACTTCATGACATTCTTTGACTTGTGCAACCATTTCCACCTACTTTTTCTGAGTCTTTCCTCCCCTGTGAACATAAACTCACAGCCCCTTTGGTTTCCTGTGTGATTCTTCAGGTTGGTGTTGTCCGTTTGATCCCACAGAGACACTCTTAAAAGAGTCTAATGCTCAAGGTAGGCATTGTTTAACTAGTTAAGCTAAACTATGGTTTGGTTTTAAGAAGACTTCAGGAGATATTTTTGGTTTAAGGTGTAATGATGATCTCAGGGCAAGAGTTTCAGGGCTATGGCTCCAGAAATTCTGGAGGCAAGGAGAATTTGAAATTTTGTTCTGCCTTTTCCTCTTTTTTTTCTTTTCTTTTTCTTTTTTAAAATCTAGATTCTTCTATACAGTCTTTGAAGAAATGCTAGATGGGTACCATCTAGTTCTTCTGGTCTCATGACATACGAGACAGTTGTTCATGGAGGTAGTTAGCCACATGGTCCATATCTTCCTCCTATTCCTGACTCTCCTTCTTCTTCAGTTGCTCCAAGTGAATAGAGACCAATTGGTATGCCTTGGATGTTGTTATCATTCTATGAAAGCCAAAATGTTTTCATGTTGTTAATATGCCCTTATTGCTTTATTTCAGATTCCACTACACAGGGCTAATTTCCTGTCATGGTGCTCTTAA
>NW_006921616.1:1024383-1026943 GCF_000298275.1 Orycteropus afer afer
CTGTGGTTTGAATGGCCACCTTCTGGTTAGCAGTCAAATACCTTAGGCACCATGCCATCAGAACTTCTTTTATATTACACAATATTAATGTCTTTTCAGGGATATTGTGAGGATTAAGGGAAAGAACTAAAACATAGTACTCTAAGTATTACAATAATCTCTAAATTGCAGTCAGTCACAGAGACCCAGGTAAGGGTAGTAGGAAAGGTTTCCAATAGGGAGACAAACTTGTCTGTCAGTTTGTCCTACTGTGGTGACGTGTTGATGTGTGTTTTTAGGCTGAGCCACTGGTGTTTCAAACCCAGTGGGTCGCACATGGTGTACAGGTATCAGCCCAGTTTACAGACTGAGACAGACTAGGAAGAAGGAAGAGGCAGTCCACTTCTCCAATTGGCCAGGGAAAACCTTATGAATAGCAAAGAAACACTGTCTGATACATTATCGTGCAACTTTATGAATAGTCCGGTTAGGTTAGAAGGCTCTCAAACTAGGACTGGGAAAGAGCTGCATCATCTGAGTAAACACAGCCTTACTCCTATGGATATGGTAAAGCTTTTGAGACCTCCATTTGCTGATGTGGCACCACTCAAATTGAAAAGAAACAGCTGCAGACAGCCATTAATCATCGGAACATGGAATGTACGAAGTATGAATCTAGGAAAACTGGAAGTTGTCAAAAATGAAATGGAACGCATAAAGATTGATATTCTCGGCATTAGTGAGCTGAAATAAGAAATAGGAATGAAACCCCCGAGAAAATAAAATTTACCCCTTGCCCCATCAGTCTCTGAATTTCCTGCAGAAGTGGAGGATAGAACTCAGCCTTTTTTGCCTGGACCAAGGATGGTTTTCCAGTATTTCATGACTAGGACACAGACAAAAAACACTTAAATCCATTTGGCTACACAGCCTTATAACTCATATGCCTTTCGTGTAAGCAACCCCTCAAGGACCTACTTCTGAGAAACTGGGGAATCTTCAAGCAATGTTCAAATCTCTTGAGATCATTCTGTTCCTAAAACCATAAACTCAATCTTGTTGCACCACAAAAGAATGGTTGTAGTATCATTTGTGGGTCCAGTTAAACTGGAAAAGAACTGACTCTCACCACATTTACATTGTACTAGTCTTTGTGGTCACAAAGGAGTAGATAATTGTTTCAATTTTCCTATGTTTTAATGTCCATAACTTGAGCAAATGTAGACATCAAGACAGAGAGAACTGAGTATGTGTGAGAATAAACCCAAGGAAGTAACCAGTCTAGTGTGTCCTCGTATAGATAAATGTGACCCTTCAGAGACCATGTACTGTAGAAATAAATCAGGGGATTTTAAAGCCAATCGATGAATGAAGGCAGAGACTTATTTCATTTCTGGCTGGGAGCTGGGCATTGCTTCAGTGAGAAATATCTTTGTGTGTGGGTGAACTGTATAAGTGTAAAGGGACAATGTGTAGCGTGTACTGAAAATAATAGTGAAGGTAATTATTCTTTTTAAAAAAACTGTGATTTGGGTGGAAGTTTACAGAGTACATTAGTTTTCCATTCAACAGTTTCCACACATTTTGTTGTAATCCCCTCAACGTATCAGCACTCTTTGCCCATCTTCCCTGGGTTCCCTGTTTCCATCCATCCTTCTTCCCTGCCCTTCCTGCCTTCTGAACTTTGTTGTGGGCCAATGTTGCCCTTGTGGTCTTATATGATTGGTTGTTCTGAAGAGTGCTTTCCTCACAGGTATTGTCCACCTTACAGGCCTGTCTACTCTTTGGCTGAACTGGGATCCCTGGAGGTGGACTACCATTCAGCCAAACAGTGGAAAGTTCCAGGTTTGAAAGGTCTTGAAGGGCCATAGTCTCAGGGGTTCCATCAGCTTCTATCAAACCAGAAATTCTGGCCTTTTTTGACTGATTTTTTTCCACATTTTTTTTCCTGACTCTGTCCAGGATCTCCTATTTTGAACCTGATCAGAATGTTCAGTGATGGTAGCCAGACATGACAGAATTCTTCTAGTTTCAGGCTAGTGGAAGTTGTGGGTCACATTGTCCATTAGTCCTTTGGACTGATTGTTTCCTCATGTCTTTGATTTTCTTCACTTTTCTTTGCTCTAGATGAGGACATACCAATAGTTACATCTTAGATGACCATTTGCAAGTTTTTAAGACATCAGTCATAACTCACCAAAGCAGGATATAGAACATTGTGTTTGTGGACTACATTATGCCAATTGACTTAGATGCCCCCTAATACACTCGTCCTGAGTCTGCAAGCCCACGGACTCATGTCCACAAGGTATTTGGTTATTGCTAAAAAGTTTCCATAACTTTATCCCCTGTGTTTCTAATATCCACAGATTTATTTGCAGCATGAACAAATATGTATGTAGAAATATCCCCTGCCAAACTTGTATGTACTCATGAATGTTCTCACATACGTCATCACACACGTGTTCAGCTTGCCTATCTACCTGTGCATCCACTTGTACATTATTGTTTGCTATTGCTGTTATTAGGAGCTCTGGTAGCATAGTGCCTAAGGCACCTGACTGCTAACCAGGAGGCTGGC
>NW_006921616.1:1027096-1030178 GCF_000298275.1 Orycteropus afer afer
CTCACTGCCTTCGAGTCGATTCTGACTCATAACTACGCCTCCTTGGATTTCTGAGGTAGTATCTCTATGGAAGTAGATTGCCCAACCTTCTTTCCGAGGAAGGGCCAGTGGGTTTGAACCTTCTGGTTAGCAGTCAAATGCCTTAGGCACTATGCCACCAGAGCTCCCACTGTTATTGCAGCGTTATGTATTTAATAGAATTGACCATTATTGACTTTTGCTCTTGGGTACAGCCTTGTGGCTTCCTTTGTCATTGGTCATGTTGTGCTGACCTATATGTCCCTCATTGTATATTGCATTTCCCTTCACCCAAGTTAATACATATCTACACTCTGGTTAGTAATTTTTTCTCCGCCCCCCACCCCCAATCCTTGGTAACCATCCAAGAATTTTTTTTTTTTTTCCTGTGTGTAAAAAGTTTTTTTGACATTTCATAATAGTCGTGGTCTCAGAAAAAATCTGCCCTTTTAGGATTGACTTATTTCACTCAGCATAACATCCTTGAGCATCATCCACATTAGGTTTTGTGGATTCATCATTACTCTTTACCATTGAATAGTATTACTTTGTGTGTTTGTGCCATAGTTTTATTTATCCACTCATTCACTGATGGGCACTTAAGTTGTTTCCCTCTTTTTGCTATTGTGAATAGTGCTGTGATGAACATGGGTGTGCATATAAATATTTACATCGGGTCTCCTATTTCTCTAGGGTATATACTTTGCAGTAGGATTGCTGGACTATACAGTATTTCCAGCTTTTTGTTGTAAGGAGGCACCATGCCATTTCCCACAGCAGTTGTACCATTTATGATCCCATCAGCAGTGCATAAGAGTTCAATCTCTCCACATCCTCGCTGCGTAAGTTGTTCTCTGGTTTTTTGATCATTGCTATTATTGCCAGTGATACCTCATTTTTGTTTTGATTTGCATCTCTCTAGTGGCTAATGATCATGAGCTTTTCTCTTCATGTATATATTCATTGCCTGAGTGTCTTCTTTGGTGTCCTTTGCCCATTTTTCAGTTGGGTTGTTTGTCTTTTTGTTGTTGAGGAATTGATGTTTTCTATAAACTTTAGATTTTGTATCTTGTTGGATGAGTTTTAACATTTTTTTTCTAACCAGTCTTTAGGCTATCTTTTCACTCTTTTAGAGAAGTCTTTTGAAGAGCATAAATGTTTAAATTTTAGGAGGACCCGTTTATCCAGTTCATCTTCTGCTGTTTGTGCATTTTAAATTTTGTTTGGTATTCTATGTATGCCACATACAAGGGCCCCTAGTATTGTCCCTGGGAGCTCTGGCAGCATAGTGTCTAAGGCACTTGAGTGCTAACCAGAAGGCTGGAGGTTCAAACCCACCAGCCACTCCTCAGAAGGAAGATGGGGCAATCTACTTCTGTAGTGATACTGCCCTGGAAACCCAAAGAGGGGTCGCTATGAGTCGGGTCTGACTCGGCGGCACATAACAACAACAACAAGTGTTTTTCCTGGGAGCTCTGGTGGTGTAGTGCTTAAGGCATCTGACTGTTTACCAGAAGGCTAGGGGTTCAAACCCACCAGCCACTCCTTGGAAGGAAAATTGGGCAATCTACTTCCATAGAGATAAAGTCTTGGAAACCCAAGGAGGGGTCACTATGAGTCAGACCCAAGTCAACGGCAGTGAGGTTTTTTTTTTTTTAGTGTTGTCCCTATTTTTTCTTCCATGACCTTTATAATTTGGGGCTTTATTTTTAGGTCTTGATCCATTTTGATTCGTTTGTGTGTACAGTGTGAGGGATTGGTTCTGTTCCATTTTTCTAGAGATAGACATCAAGTGATGAGTTTGTTCATCCATTCTACCAGTCTCTGTCTCATTATTGGTGCATTTAAGCCAATTACTCAGTGGGATTATTGATAGATATGAGTTTACTCTGTTATTTTGTTGTGTGTTTTCTTGTGTGTAGTTTTAATGGTTTCTTTGTTCCATTAAATTTTCTGGCTGAGTCCTTTTTGTTTTTGGATTTTTGTTTCCTTTTTTTCATTGTTGTTGATTTTGTGTTAACTGAGTCTTTACATATTTCTTCTTGTTTACTTTGATGAGATTTGTTAACTTCCTTTGTGATTACCTTGAAATTTACTTTTTTCTTCTTAAGTTTAAAGCAGTGTTTTATTTCTTGATGTCACTTTGACTTCCTCTCCATATGAAAGTTCTATAACTACAACATTCATCCCCTCTTTTTGTTTTGGTGTTGTCATCATTTACAGATACATAGCTTTGTTTCCCTGTATTTAGTCATTTAGCTTTGTATTATTTTTTGAGAATTCTTTATCTGGGTTGGTGTCCGGTGTCCTTCCTAACCATGGATCTTTCTGATGTTCTTGGTTCTCTTCAAAGAACTCCTTTTAATATGCCTTGTAAAGTTGGTCTAGTTTTTACAAATTCCCTTAATTTTTGTTTATCTGGTATTCCTTTTGTTGCCATCATTTTGAGAGATGACTTTGCTGAGTGTATCATTCTTGTTTAGAAGTTTTTTTCTTTCAAGATTTTATATGTCAATCTGTTGCCTTCTTGCCTGGATGGTAGCTGCTGAGTAATCAGAGCTTTTTGGGTCCCTTTTGTAGGTGACAGGAAACCCAAGGAGGGGTCACTATGAGTCAGATCCGACTCAAGGGCAGTGAGAATTGTTAATCCCCATTAAGCATTTGAAGAATTAAATAATTTCTTTATGCATTTTATTGAAATATAATTTGTGTACAGTGAAATACACAAAATTAAAGTGACATGGGTCAAGTGTTTTTTGTTTGTTTGTTTGTTTTTTTTGCAGTGTTCCCTCCCCTTCCCTCCTACCCCTGGCAACCAACAAAGAAAATTTCCTTCCATATATAAACCTTTCTTTGACCCTCCACAACAACAAACTAATATTATATTTGTCCTTCTGTGATTGACTTATTTCACCCAGCATAAAGTCCTCCAAGTTCATCTATATTATGCGGTGTTTTGCAGACTCTACATTATTCTTTGGTGCTGCATAGCATTCCATTATGTGTATGTACCATAGTTTGATCATCCACTATTCCGCTATAAATCTTACAGATAAGTCCCTTG
>NW_006921616.1:1031273-1037096 GCF_000298275.1 Orycteropus afer afer
AGATTTTGTATCATTTCTAATTTTTCATTTATTTTGTCATTTTGTTCTTGTATTGTCTTTTGAAATTTTTCTAGGATTTTCTCTGTGTTTTCCTTGATCTGTCTCCCAATTTGTTGAAGATACCTAAATATAATTCTTTTGAATTCCTTATCAGGGAATTCCAGTGCTGCATCTTCCTCAGGGATGTGTTTTGGGTCTGTATCCTGGTCGCTTGTCTCTTCTGCTTTATCTTGCTTCTTTGTATGGACTGTGATGCTTTGTTGTCTCTGAGGCATTGTGACATTTTTTGTGTGTTTATGTTTAATTGGTGATTGTATGTTGGAGTGACTTGCCCACAATTTTCATTTTCTTTGTTTTGTTTGCATGCTATCTACACAAGCAGGGTACTGTGCTCTTCTATTCACTAGTTGGCAACACTTATACACTCACCACCTGTCTCCTTTCCTGTGATCAGCCTCTCATATGACCCAGCTTATCTTGACAAACAGAGTCTATTCTTAGGTCCCCGTAATCTGAATGAGAATGCTATCACTTTAAAATCCAAAATGGTTGCCACTTGTAAAGATTCAAAATGGCTGCACCCTCAGTCACTTTAAATATCCAAAATGGCCACTGCTTATAAACACTCAAAATGGCTGCACCTTCAGTCACTTTAAATATTCAAAATGTCTGCCACATGTAAACAATCAAAATGGCTGCACTCTCCCAGACAGCAGAAAGTCAACAGCTCAAGTTGTCTGCCTCCTTACTTTTTCCCTTCCTAGTGATAGGCCACCAGTGCCGTCGTCCCTGCAGCCCTGGTGACCAGGGCTGATATTTAGGTCAAGTCTCAGGTCACAACACTACTTGGAAATATTCAGGCTGTTGGTCCTGTCAGAGTAACTGACAGTCCACAGCTCTGACTGTCTCTGTGCTCACTGTTTTCATTTAGGTTTTTCTACTAGTTGGTGCCTAATCCACTTCTGTATAATTCCTTTCAAAGCTCAGGGCTCCAGGAATATCTTCTGTATCCCGTCAATTGGTTCTTCTTTTCTTTGTTGAAGAGGGTCTGTGTCACTTGTCTGTCTATTCCTCCATCTTACTGGAAGTCCTGCAGAATTAAATCAATTTTGGGAAACAAACTTCAAGATCTGACTGCAAGCTGTGTTTTAGGGTAAATTGTTATTATATAACATTTTTTTCTGGCCCCATTTTCATGACAATGCCAAGAAAACATGGTATAAGTATTTGGGAAGTTCATTTCATCTTCAGAATATTTTTGACTCTTTAATGAAAATGTTACCCTGATTTGCAAGTCATATATTCAATAAGTTTTGATCAATTTCTATTATTGGTTTGATGTGATTTTTGTGTTAACAAAGCTAAAAGCAAAGGTGCAAGTAAAGTAAAAAATCCATGCAAGAATGTTCAGTCTCTTCCAGAGCAAAGTGGACAATTCAGAAGGGTAGCCACATGATAAACCCGTTGTCTTCAAATAGATTCCAATTTACAATCAACCCTATAGGACAGAGTAGAAATGCCCCATAGGGCTTCCACTTCGGAAGAGGTATCAACTCTGTGGCAACATGTTTGGGTTTTCATCTTTACAGAAGTGGACTACTCCATCTTTTTCCCACAGAGTGGTTGGTGAGTTCAAGTCACCAACCTATTGCCAAGCATTGTACCGCCAGGGCTCGTTAGGCACAAGATAGAGAGATGAAAAAAAAAAAAAAACATAGAAAATAGAAGTCCTCTTACAGTGAGATAAGACCTAAAATATGTAGAACAGAAGAAAAGAGTGGGACTGAGTCAGTATGGAAAAGCAAAAAACCTATTTTGTTTTCATGAAATGGCCCAGGCTTGGTGGGTTGACTTGATTTAAGGAGCTGGCTGCTGTTCACATGATGTTCACATGATGTCTTGATGATAAACTTTCTTTTATTCATCATTATATTTCCCATGGCATCTGGCCAAATGCTTTCCAAAGAAAGGTGCACAGTAACTGTGGTTGAGTGGAGAAATACATGAGTGATAACCATCTTACTGAATGCACTGCCACAGAGTCAGTTCCAACTCATAGAGACCCCTCCTTGGATTTCTGAGACTGTATCACTATGGAAGTGATTGCCCAACCTTCCTTCCAAGGAGTGGCTGTTGAGTTTGAACTGCCAGCCTTCTGGTTAGCAGTCAAATGCCTTAGACACTACGCCACTTACTTTAAGAGGCCATTGTCTTGTTTCAGAATGAACGTTAATGCGCTTTCTGCTTCGTCGAGTTTTTGCAGAATACCCAGGGAGTGCTGGGTGCTACAGGTAATTTTTAACACTGAAGTGAATATTTTTGAGAGAAGAAGTTGTCATATAATTCCTCCTTTTCTGTACAGACCTACATCAGAATCAGAGACTTCGGTGCCGTCTGTTGGGGCTTATTATAAACCAAAAGAAACAAACTCACTGCCATCTAGTCAGATCCAACTCATAGTGACCCCTCCTTGGGTTTCTGAGGTGGTATCACTATGGAAGCAGATTGCCCAGTCTTCCTTCCGAGGAGTGGCTGGTGGGTTTGAACCCCAGCCTTCTGGTTTGCAGTTTAATGCCTTAGCCACTACATCAGCAGAGCTCCTGGGGCTTATTATACTCATTTCATTTTCCCTTAAACATACCTTTTTTTCCTGCCTATGAAACTATGAAAATGAATTGCTGAAAAATGATTGGCTACTTTAATGGTTTCTTTCCTCATAAAGAATGGATAAAAATTTTCCTTTAACTCATTGGTATTGGTAACAGCTTTCAATGTTTGTCTTCCTGTACTCTTTCCCTTACAGCAATGAATGGTTAATTGTTGAGAGCAATCGTCTGTATTACTACAAGTGAATTTATAGCAATTCATTGTAATGAATTAAGGCACAAGAAATATATCCATCATCATAGTTTCTAAATTTATTTTAATTTCAATTGGTATTAAAAGTATTGCCATCTTAGGAAAATCATACTGAATGCAAAGTGCATCATAATAAATAGACTTTAACTTCTGCAATACCTCATCCCTTTTAGTTTAATAGAAATTATTGCTTAAATTGAATAAGCTAACATCTATAACTATTTTTTGAAATACCATGCTGAGCAGTAGGATAACTATATTTAAATTATCATCAAAGATAATTATAAGCACCTTATTTTGTATATCATCTCCATTGATGTGTTTACTCACACTTAATTACTTTTACATATATTAGTCTTATGGATGTTCACAAGGACACAGTTTTTGTTTAAAAAATAAGAAAATGTGTTTTCTTTTCTGTCCTAAATATCACATTGGAATTTGAAGTCGATATTTTTATAGTTTAATTACTTACAAAAAATAAATAGAGTTGAATTTCACAAATACTTCATATCACTGTTGGTTTCTTTCACTTTGTATGCAACATTCAGTGTGCTGAGACACACCATGTGAAGGATGAGGCATACACATATAAATAGATAATATTTATGCATTTTAAATCTTTCTTTAAAACAAGAGGGATGATCATTTTCAAACCATATTAGTCTCATTTATCTCCATGATGCTGTTAATGTTATAAAATGTTGCAGCAACATCACTAACTCCTGAAGGCCTGCATCAGCCTCTAGCTACTGAGGCGCATTATTAGATTGTCAACATAATTCAGACATCTCGTATAGAAAGAGCCAACCCGCTGGCTCCACTGCTTTGTAAATGTATTTGCTTGATGTAGTAGCTCAGAACATATGGAGGACGTGACTGCTTCTATGTATATGACACTTGCAGAATCATCTCTGTTGGTGCTCCAAAAACGGGCCAACAATTGTACCTCTGTCATCCATGTTAGATTCTTTAGTCTCAAGTTCACCAAAGAGCATGTGATAAAGGAAAGGCAACTAGTGAGATTAGTTAAAAACTGAGTGATTAACATTACAACTTGACATATTTTCACTGAGTTTTCAAATGAAGGGATGAAAGCCTCTAAATGTATAGCTAAAATAACATGTTTAAGAAATGCATAAAACATTGTACAGAGGAGTGAATGCTTTTGTTTCATAATTTAGAAGGATAGCACTGCCTGTTGAGCTGTGTATACACCAATAGAATAATAAGAAGAAAATAACAGCTCCATTTTTAGATTAACTCAAACACAGAAGATATTCACAAGAAATTTAGAACTGAATTTGGTGTCAGAATAGAAAATCAAGTGGAGATTTTGTCTGGAAAGATAGGACACTTGAAATAAAATCTAAAACCAAACCCACTGCCAACGAGTCAATTCTGACTTATAGTGACCCCTTGGGACAGAGTAGAACTGCCCTGTAGAGTTTCCAAGGCTGTAAAATTTTAAAGACACAGACTGCCATATCTCTGTTCCGGGGAACAGCTGGTGGGTTCAAACCACTGACCGTTTGGTTTGTAGCACAGTGCTTGACCACTTCATCACCAGGGCTCCTCATCTGAAATAACAGAGATGTACACAGATTACATATAGTTAAAAGAGGACTGGGAAAAATAAAAATAAATAAATAAAAAACCTCACTCTCGTGGAGTTGGATCCAACTCTTTGTTTCCGATGTGGTATCACTGCGGAAGTAGATTGTCCAACCATCCTTCCAAGGAGTGGCTGGTGGGTTTGAACTACCAGCCTTCTGATTAGCAGTCAAATGCCTTAGGCACTATGCCAGCAGAGCTCCTATTAAAAGGAGATAGAACAGAAAAATGTATCTATCATTCTCTCTGTTGTCTTCATCACTGCTTGTTTCCTTTATCTACAAATGCAATGTGACCTTGAGTTGACTCAGAACTCCCAGGTTAAGGCTTATATATTTTGAGTCATTTTGTTCTTTTTAACACCATGAATACAATCAAAATGTCTGTTTTCAGAAGTACTAAATTAGATAAAGAATTAACACTCAAATGCCAACTAAAATAACCTTCTAGGCAGCACAGCCTTTTAAGAGAGGAGCAAAGAAACAATGGGGGGTTGTGTACTACATACACGGTGACACAGGCATCTACTTTGTTCTTTAGCCCCTGCTCCGTTTCTCAATCATTAATTGCAACAGACTCCATTTCCTTTGCCAAGAGCTTCATTTACAGAATCAATGCACTTGGCAATGCTTAGTGAACCCCTACTATGAGTCAGATCCTGTTCAGACACACAGGGCTCAGGGATGTCAAAAGACACTCAGACTCAGGCAGGAGACAGGCTCCTAGTCAGAGATACCAGTCATTCACTGCAGCAGGGTAGGAAAACTGAAACCATAGAAACCTGAAAAAGACTGGTCTCACATTTGGAATTTACTTAGATTTCCTCTGCTTTGAGGTTAGGAATGATCTCAGAAAAAAAAAAAAATATTCTTAGTGGGTTTTGAAATATACATCACAGTTGACCTTGTTGCTCAGGTGAGGTGAATGACATTCTAGTCAGAAAGATGTAACAAAATATGCTCAGGAAACAGCTTTATAATAATAGAACTGGGAGATTCCTAAGGAAGTATTATTTTCCCAGGACTCCTGCAATTCTCCAAGCATTCTAAACTGGCATGTGCTTTTCTCCAGGTTTTTCAGACGGGAAAATTTAACTTCTCACATTGGACTTGCTCCACAGCATCCTTGGAAGAGCTCCTACTTGTTTTACTTGGCTTACACCTTGCTCTTTCTGAGGATGAATCTTATAGCTTGAATGGTTTTGGGAGAAGAGACCGAGGCATCTTATTAATGTCTAAGACCTACTTAGGGACTCCTAGTGTTTGGACTGAATGTTGTTGTGTGTCATCGACTGGGTTCTGACACATAGTGACCACATATGATAGAGTAGAACTGCCCATATATATATAT
>NW_006921616.1:1037266-1039702 GCF_000298275.1 Orycteropus afer afer
AATTGTGATTTACGTGAAAGTTTACAGAGAAAATTCACTTTCCATACAGCAGTTCACATACACTTTGTCTCATGACATTGACTACAATTTACCCCAATGCAACAGCTCCCCTCCCACTTCCTCCCAAAAGTTACCTCTTCCCTGTGTCCATCCCTCCATGCAGTCCTGCCCCCTGAGCTGTCTTCCTGTGCATACACAGCCCTTCTTTTCCCATGATTGTTCTCTCCAAGGAGAGTATCTACTTGAGGTAAATGTTCAAATCATATGCCTGTCTATAGTTTGGCTAGAAGCCACAGGTGTGGTTTCAATGCCAGACCTGAAAAGGTCTGAAAAAAGAAAAGAGGGAAAAGAAAGAGGGCCTCCCCCTCTTTTGTCAACCTTCTACCCTACCAAGCATGACATACTTCTCCAGGGAATGGTCCCTTCTGACAACATGACCAAAGTTGTTGTTGTTATGTGCCATCAAGTTGGACCTGACTCATAGCAACCCCCCCCCCCCCTTCTTGGGTTGCCAAGGCAGTATCACTACGGAAGTAAATTGCCCAACCTTCTTTCTGAGGAGTGGCTGGTGGGCTTGAAATGTCAGCCTTCTGAAGGTTAGCAGTCAAGTGCCTTAGGGGTGAGACGAAGTCTGGTCATTATCACCTCCAAGGAGCATTTCGGGTGCACTTCATCCAGGACAGACCTTTTAGTTCTGTAGCAGTCCATGGTACTTTCGGCATTCTTCGTCAGCACCACAACTCAAAAGCATCAACTCTTCTTCTGTCTTCCTTATTCATTGTCCAGCTCTCACATGCATAAGAGGCAATTGAAAATATCATGGCTTGTGTCAGGCGCACCTTAGTCCTCAAGGAGACATCCTTGCTCCTCAGCACTTGAAACAGTTCCTTCACAGTTGACCTTCCCAATGCTACACGTCATCTAGTGTCCTGACTGTTGCTTCCGTTGGCATTGATTTTAGAACCAAGCAACGTGAATTCTTTGACAACCTCAATTTTCTCTTCATTTATTGTGATGCTGCTCGTTGGTCCAGTTGTGAGGATTTATGTTTTCTTTATATTCAGATGCAGACTGTATTCTTCAACCTTCATCAGTAAGTGCCTCAAGTTATCCTCACTTTCAGCAAGCAAAGTTGTATCCTCTGCATATCTTAGGTTGTTAATGATTCTTCCTCCAATGCTGATATCACATTTCTTTTTTTCCATATAGTCCAGCTTCTCGGATTATTTTCTCAGCATATGGATTGAATGAGTGTGGGGAAAGGATACCACCCTGACACACTGCCTTCTTGTTTTTAAACCATGTAGTGTCCCCTTGTTCCATTCGAACGACAGCCTCCTGGTCAAGGTACAGGTTCCTCATGAGTATAATCCAATGTTCAGGAATTCCCATTCTTCTCAATGTTATCTATAATTTGTCATGATCCACACAATCAAATGTCTTTGCATAGTCAATAAAGCACAAGTAAACATCTTTCTGGTATTCTTTGCCTTGAGCCAAGATCCATCTGACAACAGCTAGAATTTCCCTTGTTCCACATCCTCTTCTGAATCCAGCTTGCACCTCTGGAAGTTCTCTGTCAATATACTGCTGCAACCATTTTTTAATGATCTTCAGTAAGATCTTACTTGCGTGCAATATTAATGATATTGTTCTATAATTTCCACATTCTGTGGGATCCCCTTTCTTTGGAATGGGTACAAATATGGATCTCTTCCAGTCAGTCGGCCAGATAGCTGTCTTCCAAATCTCTTGGCATAACCGAGTGATTGCCTCCAATGGGGCATCCATTTGTTGAAATATCTCAAAGGGTATTCTGTCAATTCCCGGAGACTTGTTCTTCGCCAGTTCTTTCATTGCAGCTTTGACTTCCTCCTTCAGTACCATTGGTTCTAGATCATATGCCACTTCCTGAAATGGATCAAGATTGACCAGTTCTTTTTGGTACAGTGACTCTGTGTATTCCTACCATCTTCTATTGATATTTCCTGCATCATTCAATATTTTGCCCACAGAATCACTCAATATTACAACTCGAGGCTTAAATTTTTTCTTCAATTCTTTCAGCTTGAGAAATGCTGAGCATGTTCTTCTCTTTTGGTTTTCAAACTCCATGTCTTTGCACATTTCATTATAGTAATTGGTTTTGTCCGCTCAAGCAGCTCTTTGAAATCTTCTGTTCAGCTTTTCATCTTGTCATTTCTTCCATTGGCTTTAGCTACTCTCTGCTCAAGAGCAAGTTTCAGAGTCTCTTCTGTCATCCATTTTGGTCTTTTCTTCTTTTCTCGTCTTTTTAGTGATCTCTTACTGTCTTTATTGGATAGTGTTCTTGATATCCTCCCACAATTCTTCTGGTTTTCGCTCGTTGGTGTTCAGTGCCTAAAATCTATTCTTTAGATGATCTCTAAATTCAGGAGGGATATATTCAAGATCATA
>NW_006921616.1:1039827-1047004 GCF_000298275.1 Orycteropus afer afer
AAATTCCACCATACGAGTTCCAGCATTATTTCTGTCACCAAGGCCAAATTTTCCAACTACCGGTGATTCTTCTTTGTTTCCAGCTTTTGCACTCCAGTCACCAATGATAATTAACACATCCTGATTGCATGTTCGGTCAATTTCAGACTGCAGAAGTTGATAAAAATCTTCCATTTCCTCATCTTTGGCTTTGGTGGTTGGTGCATAAATTTGAATCACAGTCATATTAATGTGTCTTCCTTGTAGGCATATGGGTATTATCCTATCACTGACACCACTGTACTTCAGGACAGATCTTGAAACATCCTTTGTGATGATGAATGCCACTCCATTCCTCTTCAAACTCTTATTCCTGGCATAGTAGATCACATGGTTGTCTGATTCAAAATGGCCAAGAGAAGATTGAACCGTGGATTCAAATTGGACTTTTAAAATTTCTTGCTAATCTTGTTCTCAACAGGAAAGAGACACAGATATGTGTTCTTGACAGTCCTAAGGGGCAGCAACCGATCCAAAACCAACTCCACTGCTATCACTTGGATTCCGACTGATAGCAACTACAGGACGGAGTAGAACTGCTCTTTACAGTTTCCAAGGCTGTACATCTTTATGCAAGCAGCCTGACTCATCTTTCTCCTGGGAAGGGTTGCCAGATTTGAAACTGACCTTTTGGTTAGCAGCCAAGTGCTTTAACTACTACTCTACTAGCATTCCTTAAGGTCAGAAACAAGGAATCTAAAAACCAAACCAAACCAAACCAAAACAAAACAAACCTTCTAACAATTCGAAGACACAATTTTCTTTTTTTTTCAATTAAAATAGTTACATATTTTCATAGTACATAAAATGACCGTTTAGATTTGCTGATCTAGACTGATCAGAGAGTAATACTCCGAAGGAAAAGAGATATTCAAGAGCAGTCACAGGAATGTGGATCCTTTCTTTCTTCCCTGTTCTTCAAATTGTTTTTAAAGCTGCCGTAGTGACAGTTTTTACTTTCTAAAGATGTACACTTAGGTGAGGTTTGGTGATTTGTTTATTCTGTACTCACATCAGGTTTTAAACGCAGCCAACTAAACGAGGTAGATTATAGTTCTGACACTGTCAAATATTCCATTTTTATCAGTAAAATGACACTTTTTATGTGATAA
Source organism: Orycteropus afer afer (assembly GCF_000298275.1). NCBI lineage: Eukaryota > Metazoa > Chordata > Mammalia > Tubulidentata > Orycteropodidae > Orycteropus > Orycteropus afer. The sequence continues at coordinate 1,040,979 of NW_006921616.1, forward strand.
CTAATGAGTGATATCAGAAGATGGAAAATCCTGCCTATAAGCTGACTGGTTACTATGACGCATTGCAAACCCAGACATCCCCCCTAGCAGTGCAGCTGTTGAGCACCGCTGTCACGCTCTAGCAACGTGCATCCATCTGCCTGTCTGGTTATCCAGGGGCAGGTCCAGGGCCAAGCTCACGGCTCACTGTGACTCCACTCTCTAATCATATATCAGTTTGGAAGTATTTTAAATAGCACGATATCCTTCTAACTCTACCCCACTCCTATTGTACAATACACCCATTTAAACACGGTTATTCCCTTGAACTTGAGAAGCCAGTTCCTAGTATTACCATACAAGGAATGAGATGATGAAGAAATGAGAGACAGTATTTTGATACCCTGTACTCTACCATTCATCTTTCAATTTAACCTCAGGAAGAATTCATGGTCATCTTTAAAGGACACACAAAATGGTATGGAATGTTAAAAAACAAATTTGTTGATGGAAGTAGATGAGAAAAGTTTTTAGAACAAAAAATTTATTGCAATAATGTGTTAGAGGAAATTTAATTTCAAAGATAATCCTGTAAAAAAGATACGCATGTATGTGTGCATGTGCACACACACACACACACACACATGACTGTATTCCTACATTTTAATGGGACAATTTATCATGGCAGGAAACTGTTAGAGAATTCGGTAGGCTTTCTGCCATTGTGGTAAGATGAATGATGAAGCAGATGCAATGCGGGGTTCCTTAATAATTTATTGGGTCATGAGTTATGGTTTTATTCAATTGAAAATTATTAGATGGGTTTGCCAGAGGGAAACAGCATAGTGTATGGAAAAGGAAAATAGATTAAGCAAACATTCCATGGGTTTAATCATTTCAAACAGTGTACTGGATAAAGGTCCTGCGACATTTGTCATTATTTCCGGCGACATTTTTACCTCCACACAACATAATCACAAGATGAGAGTTGTCAGTAAAGCTCTGTAAATGGGATGGTCATAATGAATAGTTAGCCTAACTCATTACAGAAGGAAAAACACAGATGCCAAAGTTCACAGATCTTCTCTTTTTTAGAAAGTTACTACTTTTCTATCTCTAATCATTCACTTACTTGCTGACTATCCCACTCATTCAAAGTACATTTATTGGACACCTGTTTTGTGCCACAGACACCATTCACAGCTCATTGTGAAGAGACACTTTCATATAAATCCTTGTAGCTGGTGCCTCTTTGAAGGGAGAACACCTTGGCAGGGACTTTTCATAGCCTAAGACATTTGTAAAGTGGCCCAGATTTGGTCAAAAGAATGAAGCCAATTTATAGGTGAAATTACAACCTCAATGTTTATTTAATTAATATTCCTTTTTAATTTTACTTTTTATTGTTTGCTTATTTATTTTTCCTGGGTACAGATACGGATTAAGATTCAAGTGTGGACATATTTAGTTTGAAATACCTATTACTTACAAGACTGAATTGGTCATTCAGGGGGTTGGAAACAGGAGTTTGGAATTTAGGGGCGAGAACTGGAGTGCAGATGCAAACCAGGAGCTGCCAGACTATTCTAGGCTTTCAGAACCATGAAACTCTAAAAATTAACATAGGTAAAAATGAAGTATAAGAACTGGGCCTTTTAAAACTTCAGATTTAGGAGTCTAGAGGGAGAGTAAGAACAGCTAAAGAAAGTGTGAAAAGGAGAGACCATTGATGTAGCAGGAAAACCAGGAAAGCTGGCATCAAGCTGAGGGAAGAAAGTTCTTCCAGGAGGAGGCAGTGGTCAACTCTACCAAATCCTGTGGCTAGGCCTTCAGGTCAGTTACATTAGATTTGCATATTCAACCAATGTCAGTCAATCCATAACTCATAGTATATTTTGAGTCTATTTAATTACAATGAGTAAAACACCTTCTAGGGACATATTTTTTTTAAGCAATTCCTTCTATCGTTATTCTTAGATCTCTGATCTCATTTTTTAGAACTTTTATTTTCCTTTTCCACAAATTAACACTAACATAAAAACATCCATCTGGATTTTTTGTAGCATGGACATGCTTTGTTGAAAAATTTGTGTACAAAAATTACGCCTACTAAATCCTGGCTGAGTACTGCTTTTGTCTCTAACTACTCATGTATTTACATTCCCTTTCTCTCCCATTCTCTTCTACCTTGTCTACTTAAGACATTGTTCAGAAGAGCATTGTCCAGAGTTGGATAAACTGTGAAGAACAGAGTCAAAAGACTGATGACACTTTGGATAGAAAATTCCCTCTGCAGTGTCCTCTGAGAAGGCTATTATGTCGTGATGCTAACCTAACAGGACTCTGATGTGTGTTGTTGTTGTCATGTGCTCTGATGTCTAGATGCTGAAATCAGTCCATTATGATCCCAAGGGAATGAAAAAACCCAATGTGTATTCACTCTGTGCAACTGAATCTTGGATTTTACTCATGGTCTAAACTCAGAATAAGTTCCAGGCATGTGCCACATACTTTGCTGATGCACATAGTGAACAAGCTTCCTCTCTTTTCATGCATGAGCTCTTCCTCCAACAGCCCACTTTCCCTGTTTCCATTAGACTTTTCTAGAACCTAACTGGTATTGTGGCCTGCAGACAATGATGGGGAAAGGATTGGCTCTGTGGACAATTCCCATCCGCCGGTCAGATATTTTTTAGGTAAGCCCTTGAAAGCTTTTGTTGTTGTTGTTGTTTTCCATGGAGGGAAAGGATGGCTGGAGAGTGGAAATGATGGCTGCCTTCCCAAGCATGGACATTTCTGGATAAATGGCAGTCTCTTTTTATTCTGATGTAAGAATTGATGTGTGAATATGTATTTAACTTAAGTCTTGGGACAGAACTTCAATTTCACGTCTGTGTATATGGAGATAAGGGTTTCCTAAAACCCATTGAAGGCTTTCTGGTTCTTAACTGTGTGCTGAGTTGAGAGTTTAAAACCAATCTCCATTTTTTTTTTTTTTTTACTTTGGCTGTTGCCAGAAACATGCAGGAGATTTTTAGAAATCTAGTTGTTCAAGCAGCACCCAAACCATTAAATCAGAATTTCTGGGGGGCATATTAATTCATCATTGTCTAATAGCTCGCAGGTAAATAAAAAGGCAAGCAGCTTTGAAGAACACTGCCTGGAGCATATCATTTATTGTTATATGTTCTCCAGAGGAACAGAAGGAGCCAAAGACTCGCTGTAGCTGGAGACTTGAGCACTGCTAGATATAAAAGGGGGAAAAAACAAAAAAGAGGACTGATGTCTTCAGAAGCTGGTGCAAGCGAGGTCCAGTCTAGGGGCTTCCCAACATGATTTTGTGTCCCTATAAAAATGTAACCACTTCTAGAGACATGATGAGGCCAAAAGAGAACAGGAAGAATAAATATCTCAATGTCACTCTTGGACACCATCTCCCACTGACGGAACACAGGCTTAAAACAGAGGGCAGGCAGCCTGGACAATGCATTTCATTTCAAAGAGGTTTTGCTCTGGGCACACAAAGCGGAGCAGAACACAGTAGAGAACAGATAGATCAGAGAGAGTGTGAGCGAGAAGAGTGTGGATGTGCGTGTGTGCACACACGTGCTGTTACATGAAGGACATGTAGTCCATTCATCTGCAGTATCAGTCGTTCTGACATCTCCATGTCCAGTACATAGGTATGCGCTGAGTAGCTAGTTAATGTCCACCATAGCAGAGTTCCTGCTCCACTTGCCATAGGAAGTATGGGAAACTCTGTACTTAATAAGTGTCCAGTGGCTTGTACTTCAGGTCACCTGATAACAATATTTTAATGCACACATCTCTGGATGGCACACATTTAATTAGAAAACAAGATGTTCTGGTTCCCTAGTGCTGCTCTGACACTAATATACCACTAATGGGATGGCCTTAACAAACAGAAGTTTATTCTTACAATTTGGAGGTTTTAAGTCCAAGTTCAAAGTGCCAGGCTCTAGGGGCTGGGTGAAAGCCCCTCAACCTTGGGGTCCAGCTCTGTCTCCTGCTCCTGGCTCACTGGAGCTAGAGGCATTTCTTCATTCAGACAGATGCTGACTGGTGAGGCTGAGAAGCCCCAAGGTTGACAAGTGAAAAGGCACAGTCCTGATGTTACCCAAACCACATGGCAGGCCATTAATTTAAGTCCATTGTAAGTCCCAAGGTCGGCAGAGCATAGCAGGCTGCTGAGCAACAACACGGCTACATGCAGGGTCCAAGCGTGCCATAAGCTAGAGACCATTCCCAAAGCTGTTTCTTATATACGGGAAGTAGACCACATACCCAAAGCAGCTACTCAGCTGCTTGTGGTAGATCCCACCATAGAATTGATAGCCAGTCTCATCATGGGGAATAACTACCACCAGCCGTTCAGCCATTCAACCAGGCCCAGCCAAGTTGACACAAAAACATAACCACCACACAAGATGTTTTCTTTTCGCTGGAGTTTTAAAAACTTGGAACCAGATGTTTTTGTAGCTGTAATGTTCAAGAGTTATACTTTAAACTAGACTTTGAAAAAGGAAGTTGTGGGTGGTTTCTGGTGGAGCCTTTTAGACACATTTGGAACTGTTTATTAAAATTGAATAAGTTAATTTAGATGTAGATAGTGTTCCAGAAAAGATGTTCATAGAAGAGGATAAAGAGGTTCGGAATGTCTTGTTCCTCCAAGATCACTAAACATGAATTACGCTTAGCTGTGAAAACCGAACTCAAAGAGGTGCTGTGTGTATTATCGTGCCTTATGACCACTTCTAGGGGACTACTACATTCAATTCTATTCTGGGGTCTTACAGTAACTGTGCTGAAAAATTGGAAGTAAACAAATGGAAAATCACCCTGTGGGTTTAAAATAAAAATAAGTGATCCTTGGCATTGCTTTATGGAATGAAAATATACTTCTAGATGCCAATGAGGTTTTAGAAAGCAGTATTTCTTTAATGATTCAGAAGTCTTCCCTATCCTATAATCTTAGTTTTTTCTAAATAATGTATCTGAATCTGAGTATTAGAAGGCCATTGCCCTTTTATAAAGAATGCTATGAAGTCAGATGACATCTTTGAATCTTAAAAAGATTTGTTCTAAAGAGGAGGATGTAATTTATCTGACTAGTTAAATTATCTACTGTATATAAAAAAATTAAGAATAGGAATAAATTATTCAGTTAATACTGGTTTTAACAATTCCTAAGCCATTTATCTTGATCACTCTGGAGAAAGATGTGATCTTCCCACAGAATGCAATGTATAATTTTGCTCAAAATTATGCATTTTTATTTCAGACTAAACAATAACATCTTTGTTATTTTTTTTTTTTTGGCCCAGCAAGCTTCTCCTGAAATATTCATCATGATTTTCTTTCTATGCATTTGTTTTCATCTGCATAGTATTGACATACAGGAAAATTAAATTGTAGAGGGAAATCTGCTCACATTAAGATGGATCCATATCTCATGTTAGTTGGCATTTGATTCTGTAACTGAGCATATTATTGATATTCTGAAAGAAGACACAAAAATCAGTGAGGGAATCACAAAAATACGTCAAATTATAATATATGAGGGAAAGCTTCTTAACAATGCCCCGAGTAAAATGTTTGATTCAAGCCTTCAATTATTTAACTTTTCTAGTAAACTCCACCAAATGAAACTTGGCAAGAATATGTCAACCTGGCTGCCATCTGGACTTAGAATTCCCTCATTTAATTTTCTGATTTTTGGAGTGTGTAACTTCCTTTCATGAATGACATGAGCTGTTTGTCTAGATTATAACCAAAGTTAGAAGCGCTTTATTTTGAAGCATGCTATCAACACGTCCATTCTCTTATACATCAGATAGAGTCTTACTATGGTTAGCCAATAAGAGCTTGCTCCAGGTAGTGTTTTTGATCATTGTATAGATCTTGCAGATTCAATAAGAATTCAGTAAAGCAGTGGTAAAAATATTAGAGTAATTTATTTAGGAACTGAGACTGTGGTAAGCTTGTAACCATCAAGCTTTATTTCCTACAAAACTTTCATATTTTTT
>NW_006921616.1:1047954-1049451 GCF_000298275.1 Orycteropus afer afer
GGGTTTGAACCGCCAGCCGTCTGGTTAGCAGGCAAGTGTCTTAGCCTCTATGCTACCAGAGTAAGGTCATTTGTATCCTTGGACATGGGGAAGAAAGAAGCTGATGAATTTGCAAACTTTGGGCCAACAACTCTTCAAAAAAATAAACACAGTAAAAGCAGAACAGAATTTGAATTGACTTGTAATTTATTATGCCTACTGAGTAGTAGGTACAGCTCGTATAAGGGGGAAAATGTACTGAAGAACACATGTTCACAGATTCTCATTCTTTTTTGAAGTGAGAACCCTTTAACCCAAGAAACCACGTCCCGGAGAGGGGCTGAGAGATCCCAGATTAGGATAAGTTTGAACAGAGCACAGCAGTTGAAGCATGGAGGGTCATGACATGAACAAGTGACACAAATGTCCTCAGAGACTAAGTCCATTTGTAAACTGTTGTAGCCCTGTAGCCTCGATAGTATCTGGGGCAAAGTGATGATGAAGAACTGAGTGAGTAAATAACCATCGACTGAGAGGAGGGAAGAGGGCCTGCCAGGCCAGTAGCACAAGGCTGTAGCCCAAAAGCTAGAGAAAGGGTTGGCTGCTTGCGTTAGCAGCACTGCTGTCACAGTTTCTAATTCAGGGGGATACAATCAGAGAAAAATTGATAGTAGCTGTAAAGTTACAACATCATAATTGGTTATGTTTTCAAAGAACATGTTATAACAGAGAGAATTGAATATTTTTGTTATATGATGAGATTAAAAGAAAACAAAAAATAAATTAGTGCAAAGTTATTCTATCTGCAGTTTATAAGAAGCTCTAAAAATGTTATTGGAAAGAAATTTCCACAGAAAACAGAAAAATGCGGGAGGTACTCTCAAGCAGGATTCAAGACTCCAGAGTGCAAGCACTCCTACTTGTGTATGGAAATTTTAAACTGAGGTAGTTGGTACCATCTGAAATGCCTGGCTCCAGGTCTGCATGTGACTCTGCTCTGTTAGTCCCATTTCCATCCTAGCAATAGTCATGGTTTGTGCACAATTAATTGTGTAGCAAAGAAAATGGCTTTTCCTCTGTGATAGAGTTAAAGAAGTGAAAATAATGTCTCTGAGAAGAGACCTTGGTGTCTGTCCTTATTTATAACTGCCACCCAAATACTTGCGTCAAAAGTTCTGCCCAATAGGCTATTTCTAAGGAAAGATTATCCAATAATTATAATGTAAATACCTGCCAACTCCCCCACTACAGGAAGTCCCACCTTATGACCTCCCACCACAGGAAGTGCAGCTTTGTGATGATCTGAGTTTTCTAACCACCAATCAAGTAGTGCACTTCTGTTCTTTGTTCTCTACTTAGAAGATGTCCCCACAACATGGCCATTTTGAATCACTGTATTCAGATTCTTCCTGGATAGAGCTGTCTCTTCAATAAATCTCTATTTTATTTTATTCTGAGAATAGATTGTTGCTCGATAACAGAGTCAGCATAAATCACATATATTGCAAGACGTTTTGG
>NW_006921616.1:1053381-1059034 GCF_000298275.1 Orycteropus afer afer
CACTTTAAAACATTCAAGAAGCTATTTGGTAATGATAAACTTTGACCTTTAAATGGTTCCCAGTCCAACAGTTTTTTTTTTTTTTTTTCTCTTCAGTTTTCATTGTCTTTGATTTTTCTGCAATATTTTCTCTATATGTGTATTTATACATATGTGTCCATTCTAACTCAACAGCAATGGGCTATATATAATAGCAACCCTATACAAAAAATCAAACTCACTGCCATCGAGTCATTTCTGACTCACAGTGACCCTCTTTGGGTTTCCAAGGTGGTATAGATTGCCCTGTCTTCCTTCTGCAGAATGGCTGATGGGTTTGAACCATCAACCTCTGGTTAGCAGTCAAATACCATAGGCACTATGCCACCAGAGCTCCTTTGCAGCCCTATAAGTAGAGTAGAATCACCCTGTAGGGTTTCTAAGGCTGTCATCTTTGGGCATTTGGCTGCTAATTAGAAGGTCAGTAGTTCAAATCCTGCTCTGCAGGAGGAAGATGAGGCAATGTATTTCCATAAAGATTTACAGCCCTGAAAACCCAGTGGTGGTCACTATGAGTCAGAATTGACTGGATGGCAGTTAGTTTGTTTTTTGATTTCAGAGTGCTAAGAGTTTGGAATGAGGAAACAAAGTAAATAATAACAGAAGTCATAATCTGTTCAAGTTCACACAGATGCCAATATTTCCCTCTTAATTTTCCTTTTTCTCTTGCTGATATCATGATTTTCAAAGATATTTGTTCAAAAATAATTGATATATTATCTTTCCTTATTATCTACTGTCAGGGCAATGGTTAATATAACATAAAATACTTCTCAGAAACAAGGCTTTTAGGTTGTTTTAACCTCCTAATCCCATGTTTTTCCCACTCTAAGCTCCTTGTTCCATATTATTGTAATTGTGTGATTGGTATAGCACAACAACCTGATCATTTACCCCCTGAATTATTATTCATCAAGCCCTGCCAGTTATACTAACTTTTTGTTCCTGGGCTGTATGCCAAAAGGCACTAAGAACAAAATGTTGGCATACCTCTTTTTGTTCATGGGCAAATCTTAAAATAATTTCTTCTTCCAGGGTTTTACTTAATTTCCATAATTATTACTAAATTCTTCAGCTTTTGTCTTTATTCTGACTATACTAACTTATTATTAACTTCATTTCAACTCCACCCATAATTCTTGATTTCATAACTGTTTAAATTACACTTGCATGCTTATTTTTGGTCACTTGACATAACCCGGAGCTGTTTAAACTTGGTGCCTGTTTTAAAGTTGGTGAGATGACATGTGCCCCCCGATCCCACAGGAAACTTTTTCTCTAATAAATCAAATTTATTTCTCTAATAAATCTAATAGGGGACACTGTCCTCCTCATAGGGATATCTATCAGTAACTTAAAGCATAATTTGTCAAACTGAATTCACTTATTGCTCTTAGCACCTTGTATGTCTTCCAGAGTACTCTGTTTTAGTATATTACAGTACATGACACGCTCTTTTGCCCACATCAGAAATTCAGAAACTGTTCTTCCCTCCTCCTTCTGCCTCATTTCAAAATGAATTTAATCATAAGTCCTTTCCCATTTCCAGTTCCTTAATATATCTTCCTGCCTAAGGCACTTGACTGCTAGCCAGAAGGCTGGCGGTTCAAGCCCACTAGCCACTCCTCGGAAGGAAGGTTGGGCAATCTACTTCCGTAATGATACTGCCTCGGAAACCAAAGGAGGGGTCGCTATGAGTCGGGTCTGACTCGACGGCACATAACAACAACAACAACAATATATCTTCCAGGTATCTCCATGAATAAGGCATTAATTTTGCAAAATTCTATCCTACCATCTCTGGCACCATTCCATCACCAAGGCTGTACTTTCCAACTACCGATGATTCTTCTTTGTTTCTAACTTTCACAGTCCAATCACCAACAACTTTCAATACATCTTGCTTGCACGTTTGGTCAATCTCAGACTGTGGCAGTTGATAAGCATTTTCAATGTCTTCATCTCTGGCTTTAGTGGCTGGTACATGAATTTGAATAATAGTAGTGTTAACTGATCTTCCTTGAAGATGTATGGATATTATCCTACCACTGTCAGCACTGTACCTCAGGATAAATCTTGAAGCATTCTTTGTGATGATGACTATGATGTCATTCCTCTTTAATTTGTCTTTCCTGGAGTAATAGATCACATGATTTTCTGATTCAAATTGGCTAATACCAGTTCCTTTCAGCTCACTAATGCCTAGAATATTGATATACATGTGTTCCATTTAATTTTGGACAACTTCCAATCTTCCTAGATTCATACTTTGTACATTCCATGTTCTGATTATTAATAGATGTTTGCAGGTGTTTTTTTCCCATTTTGAGTCAAACCCCATCATCATATGAAAGCCCCCAAAACTTTACTCCATTGATGTCATTAAGATCGACTTCACTTTGAGGAAGCAGTTCTTCCTCAGCTGTATTTTGAGTGCCTTCCGACCGAAGGAGCTCATCTGCCAGCACTGTATCGGGCAATGTTTCAGGGCTATTCATAAAGTTTTCCAGCAATATAACAGACAGGGTTTCACTGCTATTCATAAATGTTCCTCTGGCCAATTGTTTGAGAAGTGAACAACCCTTTCCTTCTTCCTAGTATGTCTTCTTCTGGAAGTTCTGCTGAAACTTGTCCACCATGGATGACCCTGCTGGTGTTTAAAATACCAGTGGCATATCCTCCAGCCTCACAATGACATATAAGCCACTACAGTATGACAAAGTGACGTATGAGTGGTGACAAGAAGACATAACCATGATAAATATCTATATCTTTAATCAAAGAGTCCCAAAATACATAAATCAAAGTTTAACTGAATTGAAAAGAGAAATAGACAACTCCACAATATTAGTAGGTGATTTTAATATGCTACTTTCAATGAAGGATAAAACAATCAGAAAGAAACTCAGCAAAGACACAGAATAGCTAGACAACATAATCAATCAAATTGACCTTATACATACACCGAACACTCTACCCCACAACAGCACACCATATACTATTTCTCAGTGTTATTAAACAATGTTTCCTGTTGTGTGAAACCTTTTTCTTGATTTTTTTTACAATAGAGGTCTCATACAACAGTTGCCTTTTTTTGATTGACTGATTTCACCTAGCATAATGTCCTCTAGGTTCATCCATATTATGAGATGTTTTGCAGATTCATTATTGTTCTTTAATGTTGCATAAAATTTCATTGTGTATATGCACCAGAGTTTGTTCATCTATTTTTCCATTGATGGGCATTTAGGTTGTTTCCATCTTTTTGCTATTATGAATAGTCTGTGACGAATATGGTCGTGCATACATCTGTTCCTGTCGCAGCTCTTATTTCTCTAGCATATATACCTCATTGTAGAATTGCTGAGTTATATGGTATTTCTTTTTCCAGCTGTTTAAGGAAACATCATACCATTTTCCACAGTGGTTGCACCATTTAATGGTCCCAACAGTGGTACCTGAGAGTTCTAGTTTGTCTACACCGTCAGGAACCTTTGTTGTTTTCTGTTTTTTTGAACATTGCTGCTAGTACTGGGTGAGATGATACCTCATTGTTGTTCTGATTCACATCTCTCTAGAGACTAATGATTGCGAGCATTTCTTCATGTGTTTGTTAGCTATTTGAGTGTCTATTTTGGTGAACTGTCTATTCATGTCCTGTGCCCATTTTTAAATTGGATTACTTGTGTTTTGGTTGTTAAGTTGTTCAAGTTTTCTATAAATTATACAAGATTACCTCTTATCTAATATGTTGCTGCCAAAAACTTTTTCCAGCTTGTATATTGCCTTTTTACTTTTATGATGTGCACAAGTGTCTAATTTTTAGATGATCCCAATAATCTGCTTTATTTTCTGGTATTTATACATTTTTAGTTATGTTCAATAGTGTTTTTATGCCATGAGTCAGGGCCCTCAAATTCGTCTCTGTTTCTTTGATGGTTTTTCTGGTTTTAGGTTTTACATTCAAGTCTTTGATCCAAATTGAATTACTTTTTGTATGTATGTGAAATATGGGTCCCGTTTCATTTTTCTACAAATGAGTAGACCGTTTTTCCAGCACTGTTTATTAAAAAGACTATCTTTCCCCACTTAAAGAGTTTAACCTTGGTCAAAGATCACCTGTCAATAGGTGTATGGATTAATTTCTGAGTACTCAGTTCTATTCCATTTGTTCTATGTGTTTGTCATTATGCCAGAACCAGGCTGTTTTAACTACTGTGGTCATGTAGTCAATTTTCACACTGGGGAGTATGAGGCCTCCTACTTTGTTCTTCTTTAGTTGCCATTGTTGTTAGTTGTCATAGAGTTGGTTCCAACTCAGAAATTCTATGTACAATAGAACGAAACACTGCCTGGTCCTGTGCCATTCTCACAATGATTTTGATGCTTGAGTGCATGGCTGTTGTGTCCACAAGATTTTGGTATGTTGAGTTTTCATTCTTGTTTGATTCAAAGAATTTTTTAACTTTCATTATTCATTTCTTCCAAACTCACTGCTGTTGAGTTGGATCAGACTCATTGAAAGCAAGGTATTACTCAATTTCCATGTATTTGCTTTTTATTAATTTTTTTTCTTGATCATCCTACTGTTGATTTCTAATTTTATAGCATTGTGATCTGAGAAGATGCTTTGCAGTTTGATGTTGTTAAATTTATTGAAGCTTACTTTGTGGCCTAATGTATAGTCTAATCTGAAGAATGTCCCATGTGTGCTAGAAAAGAATGTATATTGTTGTTGGGTGAAGAATTCTATGTGTATCTATATGTCAAGTTCGTTGATTGTGTTTAGTTCTTCTGTGTCTTTGTTGAGTTTCTAGTTTTATTCTTCATTGAAAGTAGTTTAGTAAAATCTCATACTATTATTGTTGAGTTGTCAGTTTCTCTTTTAATTCTGTTCAAGTTTGATTTCTGTGTTTTGGGGCTCTTTCATTGGGTGCATTTATTCCATCTGTTTGCTTTGTAGTTGTTCTCATTTACAAATTGGTAGCTCTGGTTCCCTGTTTTCTGTCTTGTAGGTTTATCTTACTTTGGATACTTGCATATTTTGGTTGGTTTCTGGGCCATGTCATTGTGTGTATTAATCAGTGGTTGCTGTTTTCTGCTGCTCATTCTCTGAAGGATTCCTGTCAGCATCTCTTGTAAAGTTGGTCCTATTTTACAAATTCCCTTAATTTCCATTTATCTGAAAGTACCCTAATTTCACCACCATACTTGAGGGATGAATGTGCTGGATATATGATTTTTGATTGGCAGGTTTTTTTTTTTTCTTTCAGGATTTTTAATATGTAATCCCATTGCCTTCCCACTTGTACAGAGTTGCTACAGAGAAATCAGAGCTTAGTCTTATTGGTTAGTCTTTGCTACAGAGAAATCAGAGCTTAGTCTTATTGATTACTCTTTGTAAGTAACATTTAATTTTTTCTGAACTGCTTTCAGAATTCTTTGGTTTTGGAAATCTTGATTATGATATGTCTGGGTGATTTTCTTTTGAGTTCTATCCTGTTTAGTGTTCATTGAAGTTCTTCAATGCATATCTTCTCATCTTTCATCATATTAGGGGAGTTCTCTTCTAACAAAAATATTGAATTCTTGTATGTAAATTTGATTTCATAGT
>NW_006921616.1:1059864-1060548 GCF_000298275.1 Orycteropus afer afer
ACTTCCGTAGTGATACTGCCTCGGAAACCCAAGGAGGGGTCGCTATGAGTCGGGGCCGACTCGACGGCACATAACAACAACAACAACAAACTAGTTAGAATAGGTCTTCAGATTTCTCAAATTTATTCTCTAAGCAATTGATGAGAAACCCTGAAACAGTATGCAAGAAGGTGGCTGACAATGAGCTGACTGCTGCATAATTAGCTTCATATGGGATTAAACTTCAAGAGACACCACTATCAAAATTAACCCTTTCCATGCAGCAGACCCACATTTTCTTTTAGGCAATGCACCAAATGCGTAGCCACCACCCTTCTGGCTTGAGTGTTACTATGAGTCTAAACAGATTTCATTGGAACTACAAGACTAAGATGGACTAGGAAGAAAGGGTTCATGATCTATTTTGGAAAATCAGCCAATGAAAACTCTGGGTTAAAACAATTGCATCTGTAACCTCATTTCCAATGGGTGTGAATTAGTGTGACTTAGATTTTCCTGTGCATCTTTTTCTCCTGTAAGAATGCAGACAGAGCAATCTACCTCCCTAGAGACACCACCGCGGAAACCCGAGGAGGGGTCGCTATGAGTTGGCTCTGACTTGATGGCAGTGAGTTTAGTTTTTTTTTGATATATATATATATATCCTCGGAAGGAAGGTTGGGCAATCCTACTTCCGTAGTGATA
>NW_006921616.1:1062341-1063349 GCF_000298275.1 Orycteropus afer afer
ATCACCTCATATGCATGTGAGAGCTGGACAATGAATAAGGAAGACCAAAGAAGAGTTGATGCTTTTGAGTTGTGGTGCTAGCGAAGAATGCTGAAGGTACCATGGATTGCCAAAAGAACTAATAAATCTGTCCTGGAGGAAGTGCAACCAAGATGCTCCTTGGAAGCGAGGATGGCCAGACTTTGTCTCACCTACTTTGGTCATGTTGTCAGAGGGAACCATTCCCTGGAGAAGGATGTCATGCTTGGTAAGGTGCAGGGTTGACAAAGGAGGGGAAGGCCTTCGAGGAGATGGATTGGCATGGTGGCTGCGACAATGGGCTCAAGTATAGCAAAGATCATGGAACTGGCGTGGGATTGGGCAGTGTTTCTTTCTGCTGTGCATGGGGTCGCTATGAGTGGGAAACGACTCAATGGAACCTAACAAGAACAACATTGTTTGATTTAATGTTAAAGTATCCACTACACTTACAAGAAATTGAACATTCAGTCTTTTAAGCAATCTAAATAAATGATTATGACTTCAGTTTGTTTGTTTTTTTTTCCATTTTGTTGATTCAACCTTCCCAATTTTAAAACAGAACTGTATATACAAGCATGTTTCACCCAAACTCACTCTACAACTGAGTAAGGTCTAAAACTGTTTATGAATAATTTGTAAGATTAAGGAATGTCTTTAGTGTGTGTTATATAGAATTAAATTTTCATTGGCCTATCTTTAAATTAGGAGTTCTGGTAGCATATTGGCTAAGGCACTTGACTGCTAACCAGAAGGCTGGCGGTTCAAACCCACCAGCCACTCCTCGAAAGGAAGGTTGGGCATTCCTCCTTCGGTAGTGATACTGCCTCAGAAACCCAAGGAGGGGTCGCTATGAGTCAGGGCTGACTCGATGGCAAAACAACAACAACAACAACGGCAATCCTACTTCCGTAGTGATACTGCCTCGGAAACCCAAGGAGGGGTCGCTATGAGTCGGGGCCGACTCGACGGCACATAACAACAACAACA
>NW_006921616.1:1063449-1070487 GCF_000298275.1 Orycteropus afer afer
AAGATGGTTGGGAGAAGAAAACATATCTCTATCTGTCTGTATCTATATGTAATAATGTGGCAAAAAATCTGTACGAAAACATCACCTACAGATTCTCCTGTTGAAAATGACGTTTTCCCCACGTTGCTCTGTTGTCTCCATGCTTGTGGGATAAAGGAAATGGAATTTTGACTAGAGCCGTTAACCTGACAATTGTTTTACCAGAAGGAAAATCAGAGTGTGGAAGAGAAATCTTGATAGGAAAAACTAATGCTGGCAACACAGAAACAGACACGGTACAGAATTATATGCAAATTAACACATATGAAAGATACAACTAGTATCATCTAATGAATGGGTAAAGATCATATAGATTCTGTCATATTTCCTATTTCCCTCTAAAATTATCCAATATCTAATTAGGCTATCTGAGTCAATAAACTAGGCCTTACCAAAATAAAAATCAGTTTAACTTGGGAATGATATCTGTCTCTATATCACAGTTTAAGAAAATGCAGTTGTCAAAATAAAAATGTTGAAGAGCAGTATTAGTCAAACTATAGTTAACATGGGTTTTTCTCCCACATTTGATTCTGCATATTTTCTACTGATTTATTTTGTATTCATGCAGAGACCTTGAAAAGTGATTCATTTTGCTGATGGATGTAGGGGGTGGAACTGCATCATTGCACAGAAAATGCATTAACAGATATGATAACATAGTCATAAATGTAATAGGATTCATTACAACCAAGAAGTAGAGCTATAAAGCTTATAAAACTTTTCCTCTGGTTTCAAAAATGTATGCTAAATAGTAATTTCACCAAGATTTTAAACCTATAGTGATTTAGATTACAGTCAATAAATAAACTGAAATTAATCATCTCAAAAGGCAAGGAGGCATTTCTGTTCTGTTCTATGTGATGTCATTTTCTCCCTTTTATGACTAAGTTGTAAACCAAAACAAAGTGTGTGCATGGATGTGTATGTGTGTCTATGCACACATACATCTATTACTACATAGAGCCAAACATCCATACCATACTTGATTTTGCTCAGAATTGGAATTATTGTCCTAGAAACTCTGAACTACATTCAAACCCAGGACCAGTTATACTAACCACTGGAAGGTTCCAGAATGCCCAGCCTCTCTCATGCTCTCCACTCAGGTCTTGGTATGTTCATGGCTTTCTCCATGAAGGTATTCTTCTTTACCTGGGATTTTATTATCTTTCCATCCCCTATACTGTATTTTTATGCAAATAATGTGCCAACCACACCTTCCATCCAAGGTCTTTTGATAAGCACACTGTGCTATCTTTTTACTAGGAATTGCTGTTTAAAAAAAAAAAAAAAAATACATAGAGTGCTTATGAAAATATCTTAGGGGGAAGCATTGTTAGCACAAAAAGGATGTAAAATATATGTTAATTTACTTAAAAATACATAACCCTGTAGCCTTTACTTACTCCATGTTACCATTGGTTTCAATTGTTTTATTTCCTATTTGTTTCTTTGTATTACTTAAGAAGGGATCTCTGGTGGCATAGTGCCTCAGGCATTTGACTGCTAACCAGAATGCTGGTGGTTCAAACCCACCAGCCACACCATGGAAGGAAGGTTGGACAATCTACTTTTATAGTGATATCGGCTAGGAAACACAAGGAAGGCTCGCTATGAGTTGGATCTGACTTGATGGCAGTGTAATTTTATTGTTAATAATGGTAACAATGATGGCAATGTTAGCTAACACTTACTGAGCATTTACGATATGTATGGCTTAACTCAATATCCTTGCATTTAAACCAGTTAGGAAAGTTAGTATAAATCCAAATTATTTCCATTTATGCTTTCAAATGATTCCAAATTTTATATATTATTAGGGTTTTCAATCCTACCTGATAAAATGTTCACACTTTTCTAAAACTAAATTATTACTAAACGTCTAAAGGAAATGTCACTGCAAACAATTCTGAGGTTGCAACCCATTCATGGCTGAGTGAGATTTTTAAAAGTGAAAGGTGATTAAAATGCAAGTCGCTAGTCCTTTGGTGACTCTCATTTCATTTAGTTAAAAACAAATCTTACGGATTCTCTAAACATGTACTCTTAATTACCTGTTTTAGGAAGTTTCCTTTTGATGCCCAGGTTTTCTTTGTGTGGCTATTTGTCTATATTTTTCAGAGATTGCATTTGCATGCATCTATTGCCCTGCTGATGCACTGGTTAAGCACTGGGCTGATGACCAAAGCCAGTGGGACAAACCCACCAGCCTCTCAGTGGGGGAAAGCCCTTACCATCTGTTTCCTTAAAGATTACAGCCTAGGAAACCTAGTGGGGCCATTCCATCCTGCTCTAGAGGGTGGCTATGAGTGGGAATCAATAAATGGTACATAGCAACAATAGCAACATTTGGATTTAAGCTCAGTTTTTGTTTTTACGCTTATTGTCCCCTTTTACCTATAAGAGATTTTCTGAGCATTTAATTCAGGAAAGATGTTTCATTTATCTCAGGCCCTTGAAAGTATTATACAGCTATTTTCTGACTGTAAATTTTCTTTTGAGAAATACATTTTTCTTTTGATCTTGCCTTTGTACTTGTTCATTATGTTCCCTCTCGTAACTTTAGACTTTTAAGGATTTTTCTTCACTGTTTGTGGTTTAATGCAATGAGTTTAGTTATTCAATTTATCTACCTTAATTAGATCAACTTCTGGGTCTGTGAAATCATGTCTTTTGTTGATTCTTAAAATTATCATCCATGTATTTTTCATAGAATGCCTTTTTCTTTTTTCTACTCTGATTTAACACCATTTTTCTGTATGTTAGACCTTCTTTTCCCACCCTGCCATTTGGTTGAGACAATGGCCCATTTGGCAATTCAATCTGTAAGAACTGTCTCAGCATCACCTCCCGAACTCTACAAGTCCAGTGGCTGCTGGTGCTTAGTTCCTCACATCACATTAATTCCCCATATCCCCAGCTTCCCTTTGCCATTGCTCACAGACTGCTCCCTCACTTGCCACTGTTTACAGTTTGGTCTGTGGGTGGGTGTATACGGCAGACTTTTCTTTCTTGGCTTTGAACTTCCAACTCCTATAAAAGAAGCTTTAATGCAAACTATCCACCACCAGAAGATTTATTTTGCCAGGAGAACACTTCAGAAATTTTCATTTCCCATCCTGTCAGAAGCAGTAGTACTCAGCTATAAAATTTTGCCTTTTTTGTGAGGTTGCAACTGTGTTTTTTAACTGTTTCATCTCCATTGATATGCACAGTACCTGAAATACCTGCACAGATTAGGAAAGGAAGCCATGTTTTTCTAGTAATGCACTCACTTTTCACACATCCACATAGTTAGCTTCCAAGTACCAAGTCCTTATGTGAAAATCAGTGTTATGAGAAAATGGAGGATGACTACATCAGATCAGAAAACAGAGTGTAACTTCACCATTACATAACTGCCAAACCACTGAGAATCAGGGTCCAGCCAAGTTAATACCTAACCTCAACTAACCTCACAACTTGGCTTTCATCAGTGGTAGACATATGTATTAATGCACAAAATGGTTGGAAAGTAGGTTTTTTACTATTGTTGTAGATGTGAAATATTGAGTAATGAGATAGTTGGTGAGGAGTAGGTATCCAGTAGTATATGTACTTTGAGAAATCTATTGCTTATATAAGGTCGCTGTTGCTGTTATGTGCCATCAAGTCAGACGTGACTCAGCGACCCCTCCTTGGGTTTCCAAGGCAGTATCACTATGGAAGTAGATTGCCCAACCTTCCTTCTGAGTATATTAGGAAAGAAATTAATTAACTATTTTTAGACATGTTTGAAAATATATTCAGGCAATAACATCTGGTTGATTTAATATTTCAGATATATAATTTAGATTATTCTTAGTATACCACTTTTACAACCCATCAAAAACACTAATTGTTGGCTTTTTAAACTAATAACATGAATACATTGCATACTGAAAACTCAAAATTAATCTTATGTGTCTGCACTTACTTGAAATATGACAAAAAGATGATAAAGAAAGTTTTCAGGTGACATTTCAAAATTTTCTGAAATTTAACATTTTTATGATTTCTGTTAATTGATGCCTTAAATAGTCTTAAAATATCTGTTTCTCAGCACTCTCTGGGCCTTTTCCTGTGATTATGCAATGAACCAAAGCAAACCAAACAAACTGCCATGGAGTCAAATTCAACTTGTAGTGACACCTCCTTGGGTTTCCAAGCTCTGGTAGCATAGTGCCTAAGGCATTTAACTGTTAATCAGAAGGCTGGCGGTTCAAACCCACCAGCTACTCCTCAGAAGGACGATGGGACAATCTACTTCCATAGTGATACTGCCTTAGAAACCCAAGGAGGGGTCGCTATGAGTCAGGTCTGACTCGACGGCACATAACAACAACAACAATCTCTACAGAAGTAGATTGCCCAGTCTTCCTTCTGAGGAGTGGCTGGTGGGTTTGAACCACCAGCCTTCTGGTTAGTAGTCAAATGGCTTAGGTACTACATTGCCAGAGTAAATACTTTTTTTTTTTTTTTAAATATCTGAGGTTACTTGGTGAATTTCAGTCTCTCTACTTCTGTGCAAGTCATCCTTTCCTCTATTTTCTAATAATTTTATTATTATTATTAGAATAAGATTTGGCTTTTATCTTTTACTCAAGGGTATTGATGCTATTATTGATGCAACCTCATGCATTTCGGACAGAGTTTCTGGTTAAGGAACAATATTACTTTCTTAATTTCTTGAATTCTAACCAAAAGGCCAGCAGGTCAAACCCACCAGCCACTCCTTGGAAGGAAAAATGGATAATCTACTTCCGTAGAGATACTGCCTCGGAAACTCAAGGAAGGGTCTCTATGAGTTGGGACTGACTCCACGGCAGTGTGTTTGCTTTTTTTAGGGTATCTGAACAAACATAGGCACCTGGTGTGACACAATAGATACACTTCTTTAAGCCAAAGTGAAGAAAAACTCGCCTTACTAATAAAACAAAAATATTTTCATCAATTCCTGTCAATATAACTTCCCCCTCCAAAAAAGTAAGAGGTGAACTTAATTTGTAACCTTGGTGAAATACACTTCAAATTACTCATCTTCCCTTTTAAACTGAGATTATTTGTACCTCCTCTCTTTTGTCAATCAATGAAAAAATATATACACACATTACTGTCAAGGAATTCACAAATTTTATTTCTAGCAAAAATTTTCTATGTATAATTGCAATAATGCTCACACATGAGGTCAGCTTGGTTAGAAATCTGATAACTGTATGCTGTCCACAGTATACTATGTTAAGTCATAGAAGCTTCAATTTGGAAATAGACTGTGGTAGTTCAGTTTTTGTGTCAACTTGGCTGGGTCTGGTTGAGTGGCTGGGAAGCTGGATGTAGTATTCCCCATGATGAGACTGGTAATCAACTCC
The DNA here is from genome assembly GCF_000298275.1 of Orycteropus afer afer. Lineage (NCBI taxonomy): Eukaryota > Metazoa > Chordata > Mammalia > Tubulidentata > Orycteropodidae > Orycteropus > Orycteropus afer. The sequence continues at coordinate 1,068,879 of NW_006921616.1, forward strand.
ATGGTGGGATCTACTCTGAGCAGCTGGTGGACTAATAGTTATCTCATTTAATCTTTCATCATTCTTTTTTCAAGAATTGTTACAAGTTATTAGTCAACCAACATTTCAAATGAAATTTATATGGCAATGCAGTAATTCTCTAACAAAGTAGCTGTCTCATCTTCTGTGTGTACTCCTAGCATAATTAAACAATGAATGTAGGCCTTTTGTCAGTTGATGATTTCAGTATTGTTGTTAGGTGCCATTGAGGCAGTTTCAACTCATAGTGACTCTGTGAACAACAGAATGGAATATTTCCCAATCCTGAACCATCCTCACAACTGATGCTATACTTGAGCCTATCATTGGAGCCACTGTGTCAATATGTCTCATTGAGGTCTTCAGTAATAGTATACAAATTCCTCTCCAAGTTTAAGTGGTTAATAAACATAAAATCAGAACTAGACATTACTACCTAGTAAGGAATATAATTATGAACTCATTATAAAAGCACAGATGATCTTTAAATTTTGCAGATATTTTCAAAATAATAGATTTGTATTGTTTGATTTTCCATCACCTCTTGCCACAGATGTAGTCAATCTGATTCCTGTGTGTTCCATCTGGTGAGGTCCACGTGTACAGCCACCATTTGTGTTGTTGAAAAAAGATGTTTGCAATGAACAAGTCGTTGGTATTGCAAAATTCTACCATGTGAGTTCCAGCATTATTTCTGTCACTAAGGCCAAATTTTCCAACTACCAGTGATTCTTCTTTGTTTCCAACTTTTGCATTCCAGTCATCAGTGATAATTAACACATCTTGATTGCAAGTTGGGTCAATTTTAGACTGCAGAAGTTGATAAAATTCTCCGATTTCCTCATCTTTGGCTTTGGTGGTTGATGCATAAATTTGAATAATAGTCATATTAACAAGTCTTCCTTGTAGGCGTATGGATAGTATCCTATCACTGACAGCATTGTACTTCAGGACAGATCTTGAAACATCTTTTGTGATGATGAATGCCACGCCATTCCTCTTTAAACTGTTTGTTCCCGGCATAGTAGATCATGTGGTTGTCTGATTCAAAATGGCCAAAACCAGTCCATTTCAGATCACTAATGCCTAGGATATCAATCATCTTTATGTGCTCCATTTCATTTTTGACAACGCCCAATTTTCCTAGATTCATACTTTGTACATTCCATGGTCCTTTATTAGTGAATATTTGCCACTGTTTCTCCTCAATTTGAGTGGTGTCATGTCAGCAAATGGAGGTCTCCAAGGCTTTACCTTATGCATGTGAGTAAGGCTGATTTTACTCTGATAATGCAGCTCTTTCCCAGTCCTACTCTGAGAGCTTTCAAAGCTAAGTGACTCATCTTCCTCCTCTGTATTGGACAATGTTTCTGTACTATTCATAATTTTGAGCAGTGATGTATCAGACAGTGTTTATCTGCTATTCATAAGGTTTTCCCTGGCCAATTCTTTGAGAAGTGGATGGCCTCCTCCTTCTTCCTAGTCTGTCTCAGTCTGCAAGTTGGGCTGATACTTGTGTAACAGGTGCACCCCACTGGATTTGAAACACCAGTGGCACAGCCTCAAGTCACACAGCAACACATCACCACAG
>NW_006921616.1:1072972-1079315 GCF_000298275.1 Orycteropus afer afer
CCTACTTCCGTAGTGATACTGCCTCGGAAACCCAAGGAGGGGTCGCTATGAGTCGGGGCCGACTCGACGGCACATAACAACAACAACAACAACAGGAGCTTTGGTGTCATAATGCCTAAGGCATGTGACTACTAAGCAGAAGGCTGGTGGTTCATTCCATGGAAGGAAGATTGGGCAATCTACTTCTGTTAGAGACATGACCTCAGAAACCCAAGGAGGGGTCACTATGAGTTGGATCCGACTCGACGGCAGTGAGTTTGGTTTGGTTAGTTTTTATTAACTAATGACTCCCTGGGTAATGTAAAATATGTGTCTTCAACAACTGGTCTCTGACTTACAATGGGATTCCGTTCCAATGACTTTGTAGTCGGCCACTTCTGGTGTAAACCAATTACCCCTTTTATTAGTTTTCATTATTGCCTTTTAGTATCAGTATCTCTATAAATCATAACATTGAACATGTACAGATGGACATCTGAGAATGATTACATCTGGAAATTACATGCTGCAACATTATGTAATACATAGTACTAAAGATAAGATGGACAAAGAAATAAATAACCAACAGGCAGTTGTAAGTGCAATTTGCTGTAACTCTAATACATCTTAAGTAGGGACTACCTGTACTAACATATAGGTTGGTGGTTTGAATCCACTCAGAGGGACCCCAGAAGAAAGTGGAAGATATCCGCTTCTGTAAATATTACAGTCAAGAGAACCCTACACCACATAGGGTTACCCTGAATTTGAATCATGAGTTTGGTTTATTGCCAGTTATTAATCAATGAGGACGTACTGAAGGTACATTATGGTTGTTGAAGGCTCTGTTTTCCAGAGAAATTACCTTTTTAACAACAAGCTCATTGCTCTTTTTTCTCAATTGTTGGAAAATGTAAAGTAGAGACAATTTGACAAAATTGATGAGGACTTCTGTGATGTGAAATGGACCGATTATTATGGCAAAAGGTAAGTAAATATCTTCTAGATGTGGGATTAGTAACAAATTAATTATCTTATATTCATATTGTTTTTCTTGAAAAATCCTTCCAGTGACATGCCCCTTTATAGGTAGTCATAGAAAAGATTCAGGACCATTCACAAATTGCTTTATGCTGTGTGCCTTACTGATGTCTGATACAGTAGTGGAGATCTGAACTGCATCTCTCTTTGAAATCTACTGAACAAACATAACGTAAACTAGCTTTCAGAACTTCACAGTGCACTGAGATCCCAGGAAATCAGTTACAAAATGAAATGTACAACTTCACATTAGAAAACCTACGTGGGCATATTTATTTCCTAAAAATATATTTGTTGATAGAAAATGTGAGGAGAGCATTGTTGAAACATCAAATATATATTTGATTCTAATACTAATTTATAGTTCACTAGGGCAAAAGTCAGAATGGTTTTTTAACTCTAATTTCTACTAAGAGTGGGATACCACATGTTTACCACTATTCTATTAAAAGAAAAACATGAAGTGAACAGAAGAAATGTAACGACAAAAAAAAAAAAATGCACAGCAAAGCTGATAAGCTATGAATGAAGTCATTGGCAGACCCAAATAATGATGGATTTAAGGATTATGTAAAGCATAGTAGGTCAGTGCACAACATAATTAAGCTGAGTTGAGGGTTATTTCATTTGAGAAAATCAACAAAGATTCTTGCTTATAAACAATTTCCAAAAAGAACATTGAAATAGTCCATAAATTCAGCACAAGGGCCTCAAAGAAGGAGAACTGCGAGATATCTAGGTGCATAATTTAAACAAAACAAGGTACTGTCTTCACAAATTACCTAATTCAGATTCAATAGGATTCTGCAGACTGCCTCAAGATAATGGCATGTGTACAGCTCTCTAAATCAGAAAATCGTACTGGGAAGAACTCAACATAAACACAGAATCTGGAGAAACAGGGACATTTACGCAGGTAATACAGGTTTCTAAGGAGTTATGGGCACCATTATAGGAAAGAAAAATCACTGACGGATGTTAATAGGAATCCCATCCCATACATATTTCTTCCTGCTTCCTCACCTCACCAGGATTCCGTTTACTCAGCGGCTTGCACTCAATGGAGGCCCATGGGTAGAAATAGAAATAAATTTCCTATGTGAGGTGAGAACATAAAATCACATTACCAAAAGTTATTCACCGAGTCATTCAATTTCAAATTTGACTGGAAAATTTTAAGTTTTACTAACTGTTACACAACAAAAGATTGTTACACAATAAAATTAGGAAAAGCCTTCTAATACCTCACTTCTCATATTTAAAAAAAAAAAAAAAACTGATGCAGAAACAGAAGGACTACATTTAATATAATTATGCACATGTAAAACATTGGAGAAGGAACTCTGGTGGCACATTGATTAAACAGTCGGTTGCCTTCCAAAAGGCAAGTGGTTCCAGCTCCCCAGCCACTCTACAGGAGGAAGACAGGGCAATCTGTGCTCATAAACATTACCAAAAAAGCTCACTGCTGTTGGGTTGGATTCAACTCATAGTGACCCCTCCTCCGAGGCAGTATCACTATGGAAGTTGATTGCCCAATCTTCCTTCCAAGGAGTGACTGGTGGGTTTGAACTGCCAGCCTTCTGGTTAGCAGGCAAGTGCCTTGGGCCTACAGCCTTGGAAATCCTCTTTATGGGACAGTTCTCCTCTGTCCTCTAAGGGCATGGTAAGTAGGAATCAACCTGATGGCAGTACAGTGGGTTTGTTTTCAGAAGGCATTAGGAATATGCCAAACTGGAAAAGAGTAGGCTACTATGAAAAAAGCAATATACATATCTCCTTGTAAACTGAAAATAAAACAAAAATCATTAACAAAAAAAGGAAGAAAACTAATCATCATCACAATGTCAGGGTTTGGCTGGAGGCATTTTCAGCTTCTAATTTAGAATAAACATCATTTTCCTGATGAAATATTATGCACTGCATTTGCAAAGCCAGTTGTCCAGAGCCTTGGGTTTCAAAGTAAACATTTTGAAAGGAGGTAATTGGGCATAATTAGCTGATGCACAACAGCTTTCCTTAGTCACAGGAACCACGTCCAACGGCCATATTAGAAATGGCAACACAGATTTGCTGCTAGCTCAGGACATGCCCAGCAGCCTCCAAGTCAGCATAGACTTACAACGATCACTTACTTTTAATAACATAGTTTTCCCTTTAGAAGGCCAGCTAGTTCTATATTGTGATGTGCTTGTGAAGAAGAGAGACATCCAAGTCATTGTGTTTCCTAATATATTTGGCTCTGGTAGCATAGTGGCTAAGACACTTGCCTGCTAACCAGATGGCTGGCGGTTCAAACCCACCAGCCACTCCTCGGAAGGAAAGTTGGGCAATCCTACTTCTGTAGTGATACTGCCTCGGAAACCCAAGGAGGGGTCGCTATGAGTCGGGGCTGACTCCACGGCAAACAACAACAACAATATATTTGGCAGTGTAGTATGGATTTTTGGTAGTATAGTGAGTAAGGCATTTGGCTGCTAATCAGAAGGTTTGAGGTTCAAACCCACCAGCTGCTCATGGGAAGAAGACGAGGCAATCTACTTTCATAAAGATTTACAGCCTTGAAAACACAATGGGAGTCACTATGAGTCAGAATTGATTCGATGTCAGTGAGGTTTTTTGGATGTTGTAAGTTATTTGATTGGGGTATATAGTAGTGTTCAGCTGCTAACTAGAGGGTTAATGGCTCAAACCCATAAGCAGCTCTGCAAGAGAGAGACCTCACTCCCATAAAGATCACAGCATAGAAAGCCCTATACAGCAGTTCTACTGTGTCACACAGGGTCACTATCAGTAAGAATTAACAGATGATGTAACAACAGCAGCCGTGAGTGTGGAGAAGACCATAATGAATCTGTTATGATCGTATTGCCAGATGTAGCTGACTGTGAAATCATTCTGAATGTGGAATAAATGACTTCTGGTGATTATGAAATGGAGGTACTATACTAATAACAGTCAAATATAAGAAGTCTGCCCACCCTTACCTGGGGTCCTGAGGCTGTGTCTGCACCCCAGCTCCTCTCCCGTCTCCCACATTAGGGTGTCTGGCCTGTCTGCCCAGTCAGATATAAAGGATCAGTGAAAAAGAGGAAGACCCTCAACAAAATGGATTGACATGTAATGTCCATGTGTATAGCCACCATTTATTTGTGTTGTTGAAAAAAAGGTATTTGCAATAAATAAGTCATTGGTCTTACAAATCTATCTTGCAGTCTCCAGAGTTATTTCTGTCACGAAGGACAAATTTTCCAACTATCGTTAATTATTCTTTGCTTTCAACTATTGTATTCCAGTCACCAGTGCTAATTAACACATCTTAATTGCATGTTTTGTCAATTTCAGACTACAGAAGTTGATAAAAATTCTTCAATTTCTTCATCTTTGGCTTTGATGGTTGGTGTGTAAATTTGAATAATAGTCGCATTAACAGGCCTTCCTTGTAGGTGTATGAATATTATCCTATCCCTGACAGCATTGTACTCCCAGACAGATCTTGAAACATCCTTTGAGATGATCAATGCTGTGCCATTCCTCTTCAAACTGTCATTCCCAGCATAGTAGATTCACATGGTCATGTGATTCAAAATGGCCAAAACCAATCCATTTCAGCTCACTAATGCCCAGGACGTCAATCTTTATGTGTTCCATTTCATTTTTGACTACTTCCATTTTTTCTAGATTCATACTTTGTACATTCATTCCATGTTCCAAATATTAATGGATGTTTGCAGCTGTTTCTCCTCAAATTGAGTCATGCCACAACAGCAAATGGAGGTCCTGAAAGCTTTGCTTTATCCAGATCATTAAGGCTGGTTCTACTCTGTTGATGCAACTCTTTCCCACTTGTATTTTGAGACCCTTCTGATGTAAGGGGCTGGTCTTCCTGTGCTGTGTTGGACAATGTTTCTGGGCTATTCATAAAGTTGCCCAGTAACATATCAGACAGGGTTTCTCTGTTATTCATCAGGTTTTCCATGGCCAAGTTTTTGAGAAGCGGATGGCCTCTTCATTCTTCCTAGTCTATCTCAGTCTGTAAACTAAGTTGAAACCTGTGCACAGTGTGCAACCCTGCTGGCATTTGAGACACTGGTGGCACAGGCTCAAGCCTCACAGCAACACACAAGCCACCACAGTATGAATGACTGACAGACAAGTTTCTCTTCTGTAGCTGTTCAAAACCTCTCTGCCCTCTCTTTACCTGGATCCCGTGACTCTATCATCCCTGGCTTTTTCCCCACTTCCTGCTTCTTGGGTGTGTGGCCTGTCTCCCTCTCCTTACCTGCATCCCGTGGCACTGTCTGGACCCTGACTTGTCCTGTGCCTCCCACAGGGTGCCTGGCCTGTCTGCCCAGTCAAATATACAGGGTCAGTGAAAAAGAGGAAGACCCTCAATGAGATGGATTGACACAGTGGCTGCAATGATGGGCTCGAGCATGGCAATGATTGTGGGGATGGGGCAGGACCAGGCAGTGCTTCGTTCCGTTGTACAGAGGGTCACTCTGAGTCAGAACCAACTCAATGACACCTAACAGCAGGGTTCTTTGCTGTTTCTGCCCAGCATGTAAAGCCTCTTCTTTGTTTAGGAATCCTCTAGAACAGCACTACCTAAGAGAAGGTGGTTTGATAAGAGTTCAAGTCTACCAGGGACACCTTGGAACACAGGCCTGGTGACCTACTTTTGAAAGTTCATAGCCATTGAAAACTCTCTGGAGCACAGTTCTTCTCTGACATATGTGGCATGGCCAAAATCCGGAATCAATTCCACAGCAACTAAAAGAATTTTTTAAAAATCCATTTTGATTTAAAGTAGTTGATTAACTAAATTACCCCAAAGTATTCTATGACCGTTGTTCATTACCCAGTTTATAAAACAGAAACAAATGTATAGATGTATTTTTCTTTATTTGTATTGTTTCAGTTTCATTGTTGATTTTTTTTTTTTATTTTTGCTTTAGTATAGGCATTTCTGTCTTTCCCCCTTTCCATATAGTTATAGCTCAGATACTATATTAAGGGTTCATTTAATATAGTTTTTGACTGTATTGTTTTTTCATTCTTAAAATTGAAGAACTGGATCGAGGAGTTACCTCTACTCTCTGTGTTTCTCATGCGGCACCTGCCTTAGTTTTTTGCAGTTTGCGAGTGCTTGAATCTCCATTCAGCTCTTCAGTAGTCTACAATTAGCCCCGATTTGAAATAATGGGGGAAAGTTACAGTTCATATCTGATAGCCACAGAAGATGTAGTGAGTCTCTGTAGCCAGTATTTTAACGTATTATGATCTTTTATAAATCATCATTAGGAGCTCTGGTAGCATAGTG
>NW_006921616.1:1079415-1080854 GCF_000298275.1 Orycteropus afer afer
TCTGCTATTCATAAGGTTTTCCCTGGCCAATTCTTTGAGAAGTGGATGGCCTCCTCCTTCTTCCTAGTCTGTCTCAGTCTGCAAGTTGGGCTGATACTTGTGTAACAGGTGCACCCCACTGGATTTGAAACACCAGTGGCACAGCCTCAAGTCACACAGCAACACATCACCACAGTAGGACAAACCGACAGACAAGTTTGTCTCCCTTAGCTGTTGGAAACCACTCCAACCACCCTTACCTGGATCCCTGTGGCTAACTCCTTGATCTGTTCCAGTCCCCTTTGCCTTTTCTGTCTTCTCCCTGCTTCCCACCTCACTGCTAGTGGGGCATGGCCTGGGTTCCCTCTCTTCACCTGGGTCCCTGTGGCTGACTCCTCGATCTGTTCTGGTCCCCTTTGCCTTATCTGTCCTTTCCCTGATTTCTACCTCACTTCCTGTTCTTAGGTCCCTGGAATTCGAATGAGAATGCTATCACTTTAAAATCCAAAATGGTTGCCACTTGCAAACATTAAAAATGGCTGTTCCCTCAGTTACTTTAAATATCCAAAATGGCAGCCATGTGTAAACAATCAAAATGGCTGTGCCCTCTGGACAAACAAGAAGGTGAGTGAAAAAAAAACAAAACAAAACAGGAAGGCCTGCAATACTTGGGGATAAGGCAATAAGAGAAAAAAGACAGAGAAGGAGAATAATGAAGAAAAAATGTGAAAAATGCAAAAAGAAAAACAAGGAATGGGGTTAACCACAAGAAAAATGAAAAAAATTTGTAACCAGGAACAGGGAAAAGGAAAAGCTGAAAACTAGGACCTGGGAGAGGAATAATAGTAAAAAGGTCAAAAGTATTAATAATAGTAGTAGTTTTAAAAGAGAAAAAAAAATCAGGAAGGTCAGGACAGGGCACCCAGGCTCCATCCAAGTACACAGACTCGGATGGAGATCCTGTGGGCCCAGAAGGTGGGTGGGAGTCGGGGATGGCCTATCCTCCATTCACCAAGCGGGTGTGGGATATAAGAGTAACAAGGAGAACGTCGCACCTTTTCAGTTGTCCAGGTCTGGGGTGTCCTTGGAGCTACTTGAATATCTTCTGGAGGCTGGAAGTCTGAATTCCAGGTTCTGGCTCTCCGGGAAGTTTCTCTCTCCATGTGGGCTCTGTGGGAAGGTCTTGAACTCTTCTGGTACTTTTGGGGCCACCGACCTCCTGACTCTCACTGGGGAAATGAAAGTTGTCACAACGTCTCCCCTCAGGCCCCTTCGCCTCCCGGATGTGAAACAAGGGATATCATAGCTGCTGTCAGATGGATCTTGGCTCAAGGCAAAGAATATCAGAAAGATGGTTACTTGTGCTTTATTGACTATGCAAAGGCATTTGATTGTGTGGATCATGACAAATTATGGATAACATTGAGAAGAATGGGAATTCCTGAACACTTGATTGTACT
>NW_006921616.1:1080954-1087756 GCF_000298275.1 Orycteropus afer afer
GGAAACCCAAGGAGGGGTCGCTATGAGTCGGGGCTGACTCAACTGCACATAACAACAACAACAACATAAATCATCATTGCTTTTAAATATTACTTCTGCATAATCCATAATAAAATGCTAGCTAATAAATCTAGCTAAAAATTACCCACAAATAAACCATTTTAAAAATGTGCTCTTCATTTCATGTTAAGAACTTGTCTATAATGAGCTCCTCACAACCAACAGAACTGTCCTAAAAGTCTTGGTGTGCCACTAAATTTTTTCTTGGCAATATTAAGAAAACAAAATGAAATTTTTGGAATTAGACTAACCATAGTGTGAAAACCAGTCCCCTCCAATCACCAACTATTACATATTGGTGAGTACAGGCAATCCCTGGGTTATAAATAAAATTTGTTCTTCAGTGTGTCTTTAAGTTTAATTTTAAAGCATGTCATAATAGTACAGTTCTTATTTAGCTTAGGTGCTAAAAAAGTAGGCTTTGAACTGGTTCGTTCCAGTTCAATCCTCTGCTGAGAATTCGTAGTTCCACCCCAGATACGGTGAACCAGAACCTATGGTTTAACAAGATCCCAGGTGATTCTTAGGTATGCACCTGGGGAATCACCTTTAAAAAGATCACCTTGGGTCAGTTATACCACACAACCACAAGCCAGCAGTTATCAGACTTTTCCTTTTTTATATCATTCTAATTTCTTATCTTCCATTATCCACACCCTTCCCAGAGGGAAGTGCACTCATGAGAGGATTGCCATGTAAATGTCACTTTCTGTTTTTATATTCTTTGCATTTGTTGTTGTTAAGTACTATTGAATCAGCTCAGACTCACAGACACCCTATTTACAACTGAACACAACACATGCCCAGTCATTTTCCAAGTGCAATACAGGGTCTGATTTTCTGACTGCTGTTCCATGGTTGTTGATTATAAATCCAAGTAAAATGAAATCCCTGACAACTTCAATCTTCACTGAATTTACATAATACCAAAAATCAAACCCACTGTCTTAGAGCCAATTCCCACTCATAGCAACCCTATAACACAGAGTAGAACTGCCCCGTAGGGTTTCCAAGCCTGCAAATCATTACAGAAGCATACTGACTCATCTCACTCCTGTGAGCATCTGGTGAGTTTGAACCACTGACCTTTTGGTTACTAGTCCAATGCTTTAACCACTGCACTACCAAAGCTCCTCATATTTAGACAATTCCTGCCATGAAATGTATGTGGTCTGCTGGTACAGTTGTGGTCATTCTTTATCTCTGAGATTGAGGGTGGAAGTCTCCAATACCAGGGCATATTTCTATAAGGAATATATTTCCTAGGAGTTGTTCTGTACTGTCTGGGAGGGACTATCTGGCAGAAACAATCTTTGGAATATTGGACTTTTTTTTTTTTTTTTACTTATTGTGCCTTTCATGTATGTATTAATTTATCTGCTCTCTTATACACTGCTTTATTTTATTTATTTTTATCAGGCATGAGTTTTGAATTCTGCTGTTTTGGATAATGTCTCATAGTTCTGTTAGGTTACTCAGTTCATAGTGACAGTGAATAAGAATGCACTGAGGCTGACCCACTAGAGTAAATATCAGTGGTTGTGTGTCTCCAAGCTGATTCCAACCATAGTGACCCAGTGTGACAGAGTAGAACTGCCCCATAGGGTTTAGTAGGCTATCATCTTTACAGGAACAGATGGCCAGGTCTTTCTCCTGGGGAATCCATGGTGCGTCAGTGGGAGAGGGCTCTGCAATCCGGCCTTCATACATCAGTTTCTTAAGAGGTAAAAAGCACCTCCTTACCCAAGGAAGAATCTGTAGGTGAAGTGATGATGGCAATGTCAGTATCATCCTCCTGGTGATGTGAGTTATTTCAACACTCATCCTGCAATTGCTTGACATAGGATAATAACAACTCTGCTGATGCATAATAAACAGAAAGAAAAAGAACAGGAGAGGCAAATAAAGGTAGTTAGGACATTAAATACAGAGAGGGGAAATGAGATTTACCAGAACCTTCAGGTATTGAGATCTTTCATACCTCTTAAAAAAGGACCATTTCTCTAACTGATCTTGAAACTTAGGTAAACATCTCATCTTGGAGTGGTACCACAAGTATAAACATGAGATTTTCCTTTAATCTAGACAGATTCTTTATAAATTATCTGAAAATAAAAATATAACATCATTTAAATTCAGAACAGAAATAATAGAAAAGGATTAAGATCCTGACATGTCAGACTGGATGGATCTAATGTTTAAAAAATTGAGGAGGATGAATTAGAGGAGCTGAGAATGAAAAAAAGAAAGAAAGAAAGCTAAAACTTGACAACAGCAACAAGGAAAACCATGGTTCTAACATGTTGGTGACTTTTCTCGTGTGGGGGCATGGAACAGACTTGGCTGTTATTGTCCTGTTGGGAGGAGTTAATCATAGCTGTGTCCTAAATTTAAAATATTTGAAACACTTAACAGAATCTGATACCTGTGACATATGAAGGGCTGGACTTGGAAAAAGTTTATTTGGTTAAGTTTGCAACACTGGTTTAAAGATATCAGAAAATTTTTTCATTTAATGTGTGAATATTAAGATGCTTTGTTAAAACAATAATCATTTTACAATTAGACAGATTTTAAAAAGGAGCAAATATTACTCTTTATTTGTGAATAAGGACCAATCACTGGAGGACATCAGACTTGGTAAAATACAGGGTGAGTGAAAGCTGAGTGAGCTTCAGTGAGATGGATTGGCACAGTGGCTGCAGCAATGCACCAAACATACCTAGTATTGTGCATATGCTACATGACTAGGCAGCTTTTTGTTCTATTACACATGGAGTCACTATGAATCAATCCCGACTTGATGTCAACTAACAAAAACAATTTATGAATTATTTTTATAAAAATATTTTTCACATGAGAACCCTTTAACCCTTCCCCTAGTCTAGGTTCCTTTGATCATAGCACATTTTGTTTTGCCGTATGAAAACAGAGAGACACCAGAAACATAGTCTCATGACACAGGGATGCGTTTATAGGTTCCGGTTCAAACTGCTCTCGGTTGTGAATGGCATCACTCTCTTTCTGATCTATTACCATAAATATCATTCCCTTATGTGGGACTCAATTAAAAGGAAAACAGCTTTTACAATTCCATTTTTTAACAGTAAAATTAAAAAATATCAAAGTGTTTTAAAATAAGAGAAGAAATTCAGTGGGAGGTTCCTGAAGGGAAATTGAAGGTATTTTTTAATCCTGAAGGTGAGTTTTATGCATGGGTTTGGTTTTTGGGGTGCTAATGGAGCAGGAATCCCTGAGCAGTGCACACAGTCCATGGACTCAGCACTAACCAGAAGGTCGGGGGTTTGAGTCCTTCCAGAGACACTTTGGAGGAAAGACTGGAGATTATGTCCAGAAGCTCACAGGCCATGGAAACCCCAGGGAGCATGGCTGTCCTCTGAAATGCATGGGGTCACCGAGTTGGGATTGACTGTAACGCAACTGGGTTGGTTTCAGTTTTGGTGCTAATTAAATTGTTGTTGTTGTTGTTACAAGCCGTCGAGTCGGCCCTGACTCATAGAAGACAGAATTAATTAAGTAGAAGACATAGTTAGTTCTACCTGTACACAATTGGGTTAAACAAGCCCCATTACTGTTTGGATAGGAATGTGTCTTCATTCCAAAACCCGGAACCAAACTCACTGCTGTCAAGTCAATTCTGATAGCAGCCCTCATTGGGTTTCTGAGGCAGTATATCTTTACAGAAGCAGATTGCCCACTCTTTCTTCCAAGGAGTGGCTGGTGGGTTTGAACTGCCAGCCTTCTGGTTAGCAGTCAAATGTCTTAGGCAATACATCTTCCTTAAGCATCAGGAAAGGTCTGGCATCCTGGAGCTACTGAGAGTTCACAGTCCTTAATTCAGTTGACTAGAACCTACTGTGAGGAAACAATGGTTACTTTGATGTCTACTAGGCAAGACTGTGATTGGTAAATTTTAATTCATGATGCCAGTTTCAAAAAGCAGTAAAAGAAAAAAAAACCAAAAAGATATGTTTCATAATTTATTTATTTTATATTTGAATTCATTTCACAAAGGAATAAAATACACAGATGAGCTCTGTTTTGGAGTCAGATAGATGCTTTAAACTGCCATTGAGTTGATTCTGACTTGTTGCAAAACTTGAGGACAGAATATAACCCTGTCAGGTTTCCAAGGGTATAAATCTTTAAAGAAGTTGACTACTTCATGTTTCTTCAGCAGAGTGAGTGGTGGGTCCCAACTATGGACCTTTTCATTAGCATATGAATGCTTTAACCACAGCATCACCAAAGCTCCTTCTGGTATATACATACACAGCGGGAGAAAAACAATCAGCAGAATGTGAACACATGGACATTCATGATGATGATGACAGTGGTGGTTTCCCTGGCACATGCTGAGTGATAAACATTTTTCTGATACCTCATGTTGTCCTTGGAACAAGCTTGTGAATTGAGTTCTGTTATTTTCTCCATTTTGTGTATCACAAAATCAAGAAACAGCAATTCTCGGTGACTCCCCTTGGTGAGTGCAGCTGGTGATTGACACAGACAATGCATTAAATCTGATTATATCAACAAAGAGGATGGAAACTGTATTCCAGGGCTGGCAGTTAATTAAAAAGAAAATCACCCAATTTACTATAGTAATGATAATATCACTAGTTCATATGTATGTTGCATTCCTACTGAAAACAGCATTTAAACTATATTAAAAATATAATCTAAAGAGACTCTCCATACTAAATTTGTATACAAGTTCACATGTAATAAACATATAAAATAATTAAAAGGTTTTACTTATGAGAAGAGATTAAAATTTTAGCTTTCCTAGTCTGGCTTCCATGCTACCATTTTTACCTGAGTGTATTTTCTTTAAACTATGTCTACTAAACATTTATTTTTAAGAGGAAACCATGCTTACAAAATTTATAATTATATAACTAATGAAATTCAAATAATTGAAAAAAAATATATTTATGAACTAGAAATGTTTTTCTTCTGATGGTTATACCTCTCCAATTGGAAAATCAACAACATCAAACTGAGATCTGAAACTTCCATTGGTAAAGTATACAAAAGTCATTTCTTAACAAAAAATGAAAAGAATAAATTTTTGTGTTACTTGATCTCTCTGAGGAGGCAACTGTGAATTAATGTGTATGAGAAATTGATACCAATCAAAAGTTTCATGATTTTCAGAATGATCTCTGATCCTTACATTGTTGTTGTTAGGTGCTGAAGACTCGGCTCTGACTCACAAAGACCCTGTGTACAACAGAATGAAACACTGCCTGGGCCGCCCCGGCCTCACAATACTTCATACACCCAAGCCAATCGTATCAATCTGTACTTGGTATGCCCAAGCCACTGTGTCAATCTAGCTCCTTGACAGTCTTCCTCTTTTTCATGTAGCAAGTATGATATCCTGCTCTAGAGAATGGTCCCTTTTGACTACATAACCAAAGTAGGTGAGACAAAGTCTGGCCATTCTCTCTTCCAAGGAACATTTTGGCTGCACTTCTTCCAAGACAGATTTGTTAGTTCTTCTGGCAGTCCATGGTACTTTCAATATTCTTCGCCAGCTCCACAGCTCAAAAGCGTTAACTCTTCTTCAGTCTTCCTTATTCATTGTCCAGATTTCACATGTATATGAGGTAATTGAAAACACCATGGCTTGGGTTAGGCACACCTTAGTCTTCAAACAGACATCTTTGCTCTTTGACAGTTTAAAGAGGTCTTTTGCAGCAGGTTTTCCCAATGCAATACATTGTTTGATTTTTGACTGATGCTTCCATTGGTGTTAATTGTGAACCAAGCCGTATGGAATCTGTGACAATTTCAATCTTTTTTCCATCTATAGTGGTGCTGCTTATTGACCCAGTCATGAAGATTTTCATTTTCTTTATGTTGAGAGGTAATCCATACTGTACACCATAGTCTTTAATCCATAAGTGCTTCAAGTCATATTCACTTTCAGCAAGCAAAGTTGTGTTGTCTGAGTATCACAGGCTGCTAATGAGTCTTCCTCTAATGCTGATGCCACATTCTTCTTCATATAGTCCAACTTCTTGGATTATTTGCTCAGTTTACACATTGAGTAAATATGGTGAAAAGACACAACCCTGATGCATTCTCTTGCTGATGTTAAACCATGCCATATCCCCTTGTTCTGTTCAAAAAACAGGGATATCATTGGTGATGTCAGATGGATCCTGGCTGAAAGCAAAAAATACCAGAAAGATGTTTACTTGTACATTGTTCCACATCCTACTTTGGCGAGTACAGGTTCCTCATGAGCACAATTAAGTGTTCTGGAAATTCCATACTTCTCAACGTTATCCATGATTTATTATGATCCAAGCAATCAAATGTTTTTGCATAGTCAATAAAACACAAATAAACATCTTTTTTTATTTCATTTTATTGTGATTTGGGTGAAAGTTTGTAGAGCAAATTCATCTTCCATACAGCTGTTCACATACATTTTGTCTCATGACATTAACTATAATGTCTCACAGTGCAGCGGCTCTCCTCCCACTTCCTCCCCATAGCCATTTCTTTGTTCTGTCCTTCCTTCCCATGCATTCCTGCCCCCCCCCAAAGCTCTCTCCCTGTGCCTACATAGCCCTCCTATTTTCCCATGAGTGATCTCTCCAAAGAGTGTATCTACCTAATGTAAATGTTCAACTCATATGCCTGTCTTTTGTTTGGCTGGAAGCCACAGGAGTGGGTTCAATTCCAGAGCTGAAGGGCAGCTAAG
>NW_006921616.1:1094341-1100965 GCF_000298275.1 Orycteropus afer afer
TAAACTGTGGTCAATGACATGTGACAATGTATATGTGAACTGCTGTATGGAAAGCGAATTTGCTCTGTAAATCTTCACCCAAATCAAAATAAAATAAAATAAAAACACTTGCTCTTAGACTAATGAGCTGATTTTTCTGGCTCAGATCCAATTCTTTCATAGAAAAAAAAGTGGTCTTAGCTAGGAAAAGTGAACTCCACCTCATTCCCAACTCACCAACATATCATGATGTATATGAAAACATTATTCAGGTCACTTTAGTTTCTTGCTTGTGATCATGTTTTCTGTGGTTTTTGGACTAGGCAGGAAGTAAGTGTAGATGGTACTAGGCACTCCTTACATTAATATTTTTTTAAAAAATAAAATAGACTTTAATAAGACATTAATAATCAAAAAAGAATTTTTAGCAAACTTATTCAAAAAGGTATCAGGAATCTGGAGCCAGTGCAGGAGAGAGATCATTTTGAGCAGATTCAGCAGAAAAAGGGAGATGATGATGCCTGCATCCCAGCCAGAGTTTTAATTCTTGCTCCTTCACAGCCCAAAGGGGGTCAGAAATCAGAGGCCATCCAAAAAGTCTGGTAATACTTTGGTGAGTAGCAACTGTGGTCGTAAAAGCTTTTGACCAGCCATCCAAAATGCAACTATTGGTCGCCTCTCATCTGAAACAAAGAAGAGTGAAGAAAATCAAAGGCATGTGGAAACAATTAGTTCAAGGATATGATGGACCTCAAGACCAGAAGAACTAGATAGTACCCAGCTACCAATGCCAATCACTCAAAAAGTGGTCAAAACTTGAGATCCTGGATAGAGTAGGAAGAAAAATGTGGGACAAAATTCAAAAACACGAAAATGAACAGAATTAGTGATAGGATAGACTTTGGTGAAATCCCTAAGACTATGGCTCTGGGCCTGGATTTGGACTCACTCCCATGGATTTCTTCTCAGCTCAACAGTAGAAAGACCTACATGCAGAACACCTACATGTGATGTACCCACCTACTCTAGGGAGATACTCCCCTCAGCGAAATCGGCCATGTGGACCAGATGGGCAGCATTCACCTAGAGAGAAAGCTGGACAGACAGGAGTGCATAGTTCAGAAAGTACAGGGGGGTGCTAGTCACAGGGATGACGGGGGAGAGGAGAGTTTGTTACGGTCGGGGACGGTAATCTGGGCGCGGAATCAAATGTACATGGACAGTTGAATGTAAAACAAGTTTGGCTTTGTAAATTTGCACTCAAAGCACAAAAAAATAATAATAACAAAAAGTCTGTGAACACATAGCTGAAAGATAATTGAGGAAATTAGATAGGAATCTGTTGAAGTGGAAGTTGAGCTGTTGTTTGAAACAGGAGTGGTCTGGTCTCAATGAAAATCTGCTTGAAATAGTTTAGTTAACTCTGCCCATAGCTTTATGGGTAAGATAAACAGGTCTTTGTCTCTTTCCTAGGGGTGCAGGTCCACAGCCCTCTGGAACTGTAAAGGGTATGTGTAGGCAGGAGATCCTAGGAATTATCAGGTGGTGTTTTCTTACCTCAAAACCATTGCTGATCCACAAATGACATGTAAATATACCCAAAGAAATTGTTGTCCTATAAGTGCTCAATGAGTTTGTTTAATGAAATCACATACAATTTTTTTTAAAGTTACTGACCTCTTCTGAGTAAATTTTTTAAAGTTTTAGTTTAGAAAACTAAACAAATTAAAAATGAGGGAAGTGTTGCTACTAGATCTGACGTGTAAGAAATGTGAAAACAATTCTTTCAGAGAAAAGAAAACTGAAAATGATCAGAAACTCAGATCTACATAAAGAAAGGAAGAGCATTCCAGAAGGACTGAACAAAGGTAAATGACAGTGTTTTATTTCTCTTATTCCTAATTGATCTCGCAGATGAGAGTTGTTTAAAATAATAAAACCATGTAATGGAAGGTTATAGTTCATGGATAAATGAAATTTATGAAGCAAAATTATAAGCAATGAGAGGGAGGAATTGAGAACACTCTGCTGCCAAATATTTGCACTATTTGTGAAGCAGTAAGACACCTTCACTATTGGTGTAGTGCTATTGGAAAGGGGACTTAAAAGTAGTGATAAATGTACACGGAAAACTCCAGGACAATCACTAACTTTTTTTTTCCCCTAAGTAAGCATAACTGGTATGCTAAAATAGCATGGAGAGCTGTGACTTGGAGGAACATTGAACATGTGTGAAGTGAATAAAGCCAATTTAAAAAACAAAAAAATACACAGCATACTGTAAGATCCCAACTCTACAACAATCTGGAAACAGTAGAGAGATAGTGGAAAAACAAATGGTTGCTAGGGGTTCAGGAGTAGGGGTGGCAGGGATGAATAGGTGAAACAGGGCACTTTAAGGTAAGTAAAATTGTTGTCCATGGCACTGCAATGGTGAATACATGGCATGATGCTTTTGTCAAAAACCATAGGACTCTACAACTCAAAGAGTGATCTATTTGTCTATTTACATATCTACTGATGCTCTGCAGGCTTGGATGACTGCATAAAAGTTTCCCATGCGGATATGGGATGTGACTGAGCGGATAACAAATAACAAATCACTCTTGACTCCTGTTTGCAGAGTTTCCTAAGATCTAGAGATGAAGACCCTGTGTGTATTTAAGACTGGGTTACCAATGGTTCAATGGATTAATACGCTTAGCCCAGCAGAGCTGAAGGAGAAATTCTGGAGTGACACTCTCAGCCATGTGTCATTTTCATATTTATTTTAAATGTTAACTATCCTCATGATATTCTAAAGTCAGCGGATTAGAATTAGAAGGCAGAACATTGCTGTCTATTTCCTTTAACCGCTCCTCTGTGGAGTTGGCTCCTTCCAGACTAAGAGAGAGGAGTACAGAAGGAAGGGGCAGGAAACTTTGCCTGGATTTCCTTTATTTTTGTCAACACCAACTGGAAATACATACTGCAGCTCAGCCATCAACTTTAGTTTCTTTTTCTTCCCAATTCTTTCTTTGGTTATAATCACTAGTGGGACTGCAGACAAATAACCTGTAAAAGGAATCCAGAAATTAAGCAGTTCTCAGGTACAAAGTCCAGGGTGAACGAGTGGGAAATGGTGGGAAGTGAGTCCAAGAAGATGACCTGCATTTGACAAACACAAAGGTCATTTCCTCCTCAATTCTAAAGACAGTGGGAGAGCCACAGAAAGCTTCTAAGTATATTTGCAACTTACTGTTTATTTTATGATATATGAGGACACATTAGGAGTGTAGATAAAAATGATTAAGCTATTGCTTTACTCTACAAAATCGCTCAAGGCTAAACAATTCAAGAATAAGAAAAAGAGATACTTTCATTATTATTATAAACAGAACAGCCCAACATTAACGGGAAACTCGGAATAAAAACCTTTCCAGAAATTTTTGCTTTATCATCCTCATATCACAATGAAATAGGCAAGTTTAGCAGGATTTGTGGCTATTTGTGTTTTAAAGATACAGTTAGTATTCTGCATCAACATTAACTTAGACTAGAAAACCTCAGAAAATCAAGTGCTGTAACTATTTTGGGAAAAAAAAGAAACTTTGCTCAGTGATGTCAATTCTCCCGGTGGCCTAAGGAGTAGACAGCACATCTCACTTATTGATATAATGACAATAATAATTATTATTAGGCACAGAAAGTAAATGGCTTAAAAAGAAATGATAAAAAGGATGATCGAGTAGTTAACTATAATCCTGAGTACCAACTATGTGAAATATATCTTCCTCCAAGTGGAGTGTCATTCCAGCTGCCATGTTCTGTCAGTTCTTTGCTCTGAACTAACCCATCACTTTTACTGAGACTAACAAGTAAAGCTCACTTGAAAGTGAGCTCTGTTTAGTGTTTTCATCTGACAAGATGTTTTCTGTGCATTGGATCTGGATTAGCTGATTTACAGTCTTTAATTTTCAGCTACATTATCTACAAAAGCAATAATTTAAATAGAATATTTTTAAATGAAGCCAGAAAATGACTTTATATGTAGTCATTACTGAATCTGCATAATTCTGATTCTCCTGAGACATCCTTCAAAGACTTACCAAATTGACACTACGCTGATATTTGCTGAATTTTCCTCTTTTTTTTTAAGCAGATGATTTTCCTATCACTAATTTATCCTGGTAACAGAAACTTATTTGTAGGTTTGTGAGCAGCTGTGTATCATTCCAAAGGGAACATTTCTTCCATAATTGATTCATTAGGCTTTTAATAGTATATAGAATATTCTGTCCTTTGAAGTTTAAATATGGTGTATGTGTAATAAAAACATATCTACACAAATTCCATAGGTAGTAGGATTGTTGAATGAATTATAGAACATTTATTCTGTAAGACCTTAGGCAAGTGTCTCCAAGGTGTAATTTTAAGTTTTAGTTTAGAAGATTTAATTTTTAGTTTAAAAGATGCTCACAAAATATTGTTCTGGGGGAAAAAAAAAAAGATATAGTTTTGTATTATTGTAGGGTCCAAAGTTTACCCAAATTTTTAAGATTACTTCAATTATAGGAAGAGTATTGGAAGGTTCAATCACCCTCTTCTTTTTTCAGAAAAACAGAAGTTACTATTGCCCTCTGGAGGGCAGTGAAATTGACCGCATTACCAGGTCATAGAGGGTCCACAACTGTCAGCGTGCAGGCTGGCCAAAGCTGAGGGGTGCACAGCTGGGGAATCTGGGGCCCCCACACCACCAGGCAGTCTGGGACCTTGACATGTGGAGGCACTGTGGGAAAGCGCAGGGTACTGGCTGTCGAGGACTGGCAGGTGGACATACAGAGGGACTTAGGGTATTGGGGTCCTGCTTACTGCAACTTAGTGCCCCGGATACAGGGTCCATGTTGGAGGTATACTTGAGGTAGAACCCGGTGAGACAACATACAGTTTCCCATTGTGCAAATGTTGTAAAGTGAATGTAATCCCTCTGCCATGAGCAATCTTTCCTCATAGATACTGTGTCACTTTCTCCTCAACCTCCATGTGTTTTCCCTGGAAAGTTATTGTTTACAACTTGATTCTTCATATTGCTAGAGATGACAGACTGTGGTGACATCTTGCATATTAGAGATTAGTGGTGGGAACTCACTTTTCAATTGTGTTTTCAAAAATAACCTGACTGTTATGAAAGTGCCATAAAGATCTATCATGTTTCACCCTAAATGATAAAACTCTTGACATGAGATGCTATGTTGTAGCACCCTGCCAAAGCTTTCTGTGACAGAGCCTAGAAGTGACAAGGTGATAAGTGCTGTTTACAGCTGTGTGAACAACGGGAACTGTACCCTCCCTTGTCTCCTTCAAACATTAGAATTGCAGTGAAGTTTGAAAAAGAGGAGAAAGAGAACAATGTCAAAAATAAATACATAAATAAAGTAGTTGCTGAAGATATTTATGTACAACCAAACACCCCATGGAATTCGATTGCTTTGTTGCATAGTTTCATGAGACATATCACTTAATTGGCCTAATAATCTGTTTAGTGCTTCTGTTCTAATTCTTAGTTTGTTGTAAAGTACCTGGGCATCTTAAAATCTTGCAGCAGCCATTGAAGACATGATAATTTAGTCTTTATTCTTCTGGAACAAAAGAAGAAGAAGGAGACTCAGGGATAGGAGGAGGGTATGGAATGTGTGACTATGTGACTCTATGAACAACTGCCTCCTTTACCGTGAGACTAGAACTGGATAGTGCCTGGCTACCATTACTGAACATTTTGATCAATGACTCTATAGAAGAATCCTGATCAAAAGGGGGAAATGTAGAACATACTTGACATTTTCATAGAATCCAGGCTTTCTGGAGTCACAGAGGCCGGATGAACACCTGAAACTATTGCCCTAAGATAACCTTTATACCTTAAATCAAAATATCCCTGAAGTCTTCTTAAAACCAAGCAATTGTCTAGATTAATTAGAGAAAAATGTCTGCATTGAGTTCTTTAAGATCTATTTATATAGGATCAAATTGGCAACATCGACCTGAAAGATTAGGTAGGAAACTGAGCTGGCAGTAAGTTTATCTTAATGGAGAGGAACAACTCAAAAATGAAGAGTGAGAATGGGTGTTAAACTCAAATAATCTAATCAATGTAAATTAATGTAGAAACTGTTGAATTGATTTGTGTTGTGCTGTGTATACTCTCAACAGCAAAAATAAAAATGAAAAATGAAATAAAAAGAGGGGAGAAAGTATTCAAAGCATAACAGTGCTCTACGTTGGTCACTTCTAGATTCTCAAATTTGTTAACAATGGTAGTACTAATAAGTTCCCTTCTGAATCAGCTCCTGTAGGCAGATCTTAGGAGAGCAAAAAAAAAAAAAAAATGTGTGTGTGTGTGTGTGTGTGTGTTCCTTAACAATTAAATAAGAAGTTCTACATACATTTTAGTCAAGTGCTGAAAGCTCAATCTGGAAGAAGATATGAATAGAAATATACAATACTTGAGTTCAATTTTGCCTTGAAAATATGACCTTGAATTAGCCATTAATATTTTCATTCATAAACTGGACTTGATGAGTTTTGAAGTCTGCGGAATACAAAATGTAATAAGTCTATGTAACATTTAATGTAAACATCAGTAAGAAGAAGAAACCAATTAAAAAA
>NW_006921616.1:1101065-1103864 GCF_000298275.1 Orycteropus afer afer
ACCTAATGTAAATGTTCAACTCATATGCCTGTCTTTTGTTTGGCTGGAAGCCACAGGAGTGGGTTCAATTCCAGAGCTGAAGGGCAGCTAAGGGCCATAGTCTTAAGGGTTCCACCAGGCTCTATCAGACCAGAAAACCTGGTCCATTTGTGTGTGTGTGTGTGTGTGTGTGTATGTTTGAGTTTTGTGCCATTTTGTTCTCCCACTCTATCCAGGATCTTCTGCAAAAATCTCCCTCTGAGTGGTTGACAGTGGTAGCCAGGCACATTTAGTTTTTCTGGTCTCATAGTTATATAGGCTGAGGATCATATGGTGTACCAGTCCCTTAGACTAATTGTTTCCATGTATGTTTGGTTTTCTCCATTCTTCTTTGCTTTGGATGAGGAGAGACCCATATTGTTGCATCTAGATAGCTGTTTGCAAGCTTTTAATTTTCTAGTCACTACTTGCCAAAGTAGGATGTGGAACAGTGTACAAGTAAACATCTTTCTGGTATTCTTTGCTTTCAGCCAAGATCCATCTGACATCAGCATTCATATCCATCATTCCATGTCCTCCTCTGTATCAAACTTGCATTTCTGGAAGTTCCTTGTCAATATATTGCTGCAACCATTTTTGAATTATCTTCACCAAGATTTTACTTGTGTGTGATAGTAATAATATTGTTTAATAATTTCCACATTCTGTGGGATCACCTTTCTTTGGAATTGGTACAAATATGGATCTCTTCCAGTCAGTTGTCCAGGTAGCTGTCTTCCAAATTTCTTAGCATAGAGGAGTGAGTGCCTCTAATACAGCATCCATTTGTTGAAATATCTTAATGGGTATTCCATCAATTCCTGGAGGCTTATTTTTCAATAATTCCATCAGCACACCTTTAACTTCTTCCTTTGATACCATCAGTTCTTGATAATATGCCACCTCCTGAAATAGATGAACATTGACCAATTCTTTTTGGTACAGTGACTCTGTGTATACCTTCCATCTTCTTTTTATGCTTCCTGCATCATTAAATATTCTTCCCATAAAATCTTTCAATATTGCAACTCAAGGCTTGAATTTTGCTTCAGTTCTTTCACTTTAAGAAATGCTGAGCATGTTCTTCTTTTTTGGTTTTCTAACAACTGGTCTTGTTTTCATTATGATGATTGACTTTGTCTCCTCGAGCTGATCTTTGAAATCTTTTGCTTGGCTCTTTTATCATCATTTCTTCCATTCATTTTAGCTGCTCTCTATTCAAGAGCAAGTTTCAGAGTCTCTTCTGACACCCATTTTGGTCTTTTCTTCCTTTCCTGTCTTTTAATGACCTTTTGCTTTTTTCATGGATGATATTATTAATGTCATTGGTGTTCAATGTGTCTAATCTAATCTTTAGATCATCTGTGAACTCAGGTTGGATATAATCAAGGTTATATTTTGGCTGTCATGGACTTGTTTTAATTTTCTTCAGCTTCAACTTCAACTTGCGTATGAGCAGTTGATGGTGTATTCCACAGTCAGCTCCTGGCCTTGTTGTGGCTAAAGATACTGAATTTCTCCATCATCTCTTTCCATAGATGTGGTACATCTGATTCTGGTATATTTCATCTGGGAAGGATCATGTGTATAACCCCTGTTTGTGTTACTGAAAAAAAGATATTTGCAATGAATAAGTTGCTGGTCTTGCAAAATTCTATCCTGTCACCTCCAGCATCATTTCTATCACCAAGGTCATATTTTCAAACTACTGGTGAATTTTTCTTTGTTTAAATCTTTTGCAATCCAATCACCAGTGATAATCAATACATCTCAATCACATGTATGGTCAATTTCAGACTGCAGAAGTTTTTAAAAATCTTCAATTTCCTTGTCTTTAGCTTTGGTGATTGGTACATAAATTTGAATAAGAGTATTAACTGGCCTTTCTTGTAGATGCATGAATATTATCTTATCCTTGACACCATTGTACTTGAGGACAGATCCTGAACCATTCTTTGTGATGATGAAAACCACACCATTCCTCTTCAATTTGTCATTCCCAGAGTAGTAGATCATGTGGCTGTCTGATTCAAAATGACCAAAACCAGTCCACTTCAGGTCACTAACACCTAGGATATCAATCTTCATGTGTTCCATTTCATTTTTGACAACTTCCAATTTTCCTAGTTTCATACTTCTTACGTTCCATGTTGTAGTTATTAACGGATACTTGCAGCTTTTTCTTCCCATTTTGTGTCCTAGCACATCAGCAAATGGAGGTTGTGAAAGTTTTACTCCATCCACGTCATTAAGATAGACTTGAGCTCTGGTGGCTTAGTGCCGAAAACATTTGACTGTTAACCAGGAGGCTTGTGGTTCAAACCCACCAGGCCCTCCTCGGAAGGAAGACTGGGCAATTTGGTAGAGATACCACCTCAGAAACCCAAGGACAGGGCTGGTTGCTATGAGTCAGAATCAACATGATGGCAGTGAGTTTGGTTTGGTTTCTGGCTTCTTTGAGGAGGCAGGTCTTCCCCGTTCTTATTTTGAGTGCCTCTCGACCTGAGGGGCTCATCTTCTTGCATGATATCAGTGTTTCAGGGATATTCATAAAGTTTTCCAGTACTATATCAGACAGTGTTTCACTGCTATTCATAAAGTTTTCACTGGCCAATTTTTTGAGAAGTGGATGGCCCCTTCTTTTCTCTAAGTCTGTGTTATCTGGAAGCAATGCTGAAACCTGTCCACCATGGGTGACACTGCTGGTATTTGACACAACAGTGGCATAGCCTCCAGCCCCACAGCAACACATAAGCCACCACAGTATGACAAACTGACAGA
>NW_006921616.1:1110114-1114552 GCF_000298275.1 Orycteropus afer afer
AGGCACTTTTAACGATGCTAAACCAATTGGTAGAACAGAAACTAAGTTAAGTTGAATTTCTTCCAGCTAAGCTGAGAAGGAAACAGACAAATTTAATATTCAAATTGTCCAGGGACTTCAAGGTCAACTGCTTTCCAATTTTTGGCAACAGTGTGAAGAGCAATTGTGTCACTTCATAGAGTTATTTTGGGCTTTGCTGAAAAATACTCTGAACTGTTAAAATTTTTCACTTGTCCAGTGATTTATATTATATGGTATATTCATAAAATATTTGTGTGTCTTATTTATTATTGGTACCCTGTGGTCTTTATGATTATGCTTTCAGTTTTATAGGCTAATTATTAGGCTAGCAACAAAAAGAGGTAATGAAGCACAAAGATGGTAAATGACTTGGCTGAACCTATATGCACCTGACAAGGCCTAAAAGAAATCCACTGTAGCATTACCTGTTAGGGGCTCAGCCCTTGAGTTGAAGTAAACCAAGTTTCGAGTGCTGAGCTGTTGATAAACTCTAAGATAATGGTCATGTTACTAAAATTTAAGTTCTAGAATTTTGCTCTGAACAACAGTAAAATGGGCATAAAAATAGAACATAGGTCATAAGGTTGTAGTGGGAATTAAAGAAGAGATTGAGTAGGGATGCTATTTGAAGTGTCAGCAAAAAATAGGATTACTTGCTGGTGACATCCTTTAAATATTAAGGTTTATTGGTGATTTGGATGAAGGAAAAGGCAATGTACCAAAAGAAAGTGACCAAGACAATAACACTAAGAAAAGGAAGACACAGAGAGGTATAAAAGAGGTACGGATTACAAAGATAAACACTTTTCCCTACATGTTGTTGTTGTTGTTATGTGCCGTCGAGTCAAACCCGACTCATAGCGACCCCTCCTTGGGTTTCTGAGGCAGTATCACTACGGAAGTTGGATTGCCCAACCTTCCTTCCAAGGAGTGCCTGGTGGGTTTGAACCACCAGCCGTCTGGTTAGCAGGCAAGTGTCTTAGCCACTATGCTACCAGAGCTCCCTACATAGGCCACCAGTATCAGTAACAACAAGCCTGAATCTACAGGTAGATTCATATGTAGACAGGTTGAATGATCAGGTATGTCTAGGCAAAAAGGAATATACCCAAGACCATATATAATAAGGTTGGCACATGATATTTCTACATATGTATTTGTATGTAATATAAGAATATCCAGGAGCTTTGGTAGTGTAGTGCCTAGGGAACTAGACTGCTAACCAGAAGGCTGGAGGTTCAAACCCACCAGCCACTCCTCCAAAGGAAGACTGGGCTATCTATTTCCATAGAGATATGGCCTTGGAAACCCAAGGAAGGGGTTGCTATGAATCAGGTCCAACTCAACGGCACATAACAACAAGAAGAATATCCATATGTATATATATAAACTTGACTGCTAATCAGAAGGCTGGAGGTTCAAACCCACCAGCCACTCCTTGGAAGGAAGGTTGGGCAATCTACTTCTGTAGTGATACCGCCTCAGAAACCCAAGGAGGGGTCACTATGAGTCAGTTGCGACTTGATGTCACATAACAACAACAGCAACATAATAGAACTAAAAGGGGGCAAAGTTATGGTAACTTCTTAGCCACAGACAATCACTCTGAGGAAGTGAGTTGTTGGGCCTGTGCACTCTGGATCACGGACATGGGGGACATCAAGTTCAAATGGCATACCATACGGCACAAAGACATTGTTCTACATCTTATTTTGGTGAGTAGTGACTAGGATATTAAAAGCTTTCAAGTGGCCATCTAATATGCAACAACTGGTCTCTCCTCATCTGAAGCAAAGAATAATGAAGAAAATCAAAGATTCATGGAAACAATTAGTCCAAGGGACTAGTGGACAATGAGAACCTCAGCCTACATGATGCTGAGACCAGATGAACTGGATGGTGCCTGGCTACCACCATCAACCACTTGGAAAGGGATCAGTGTAGGAGATCTTAGACAGAGTGGATGGAAAATGTAAAGCAAAACTCAAAATCATAAAAAAGACCAGATTTACGAGTTTGATAGAGACTGATAAAACCCCAAAACTATGACCCCTAGTCACCATTCAGGCTTAGAATTGAACTCACTCCTGTGGCTTCCAGCCAGACAACAGACAGGGATGGAAGGTGAACATTTACACCAGGTAGGTACACTCCCTAGAACAATCAACTATGGGAAATCATAAGGGCAGTATTTCCACTAGGAAATAGCTCAGAGGATAGGAATGCAAGAGAAAGGACATAGGGAAAAGGTAGCCACAGGGAGGAAGTGGGAATAGAGTTGCATTATGAGGATCACAATCAATGACATAACACAGAGCTCTTTGAACTGTTGCATAGAAAATGAATGTGCTCTGTAAATTTTCACCAAAATCACAGATGAAAACAAATACTAAGGTTTACCTACTCATCTATTTAACAAGTTTCACAGATATTTAATTGTGCCACGAGAACACAGGCCACTATGCTGTGGAAGCGTTAGGCATTGCTGCCACAGATGGGAAGAACTAACATGCTGTGTTCTACTGTGCTCTTGAAGGCATGCTCCGCCAGCTAGACACATCCACAGTAGAAGAGGGAACAAAGATGGCTTAATATATGCAATTAGCTCTAGGACCTAGGACAACCCAATGAGTGCCCTGAAATTCCGATTTGCATTGTTTAATGTGGATAATAATGCTGGCTTCCCAGTAACATGAAGATTAAGGGAAATATAATTTTTTAGCTCTTTGAAGATGTGAAGGGCCATAAGGTATGATGTGTTCATGATCACATATATAAAACATTCTTGCTATTAATTTCAGAAACATATGTCACCCAATTGAACCATACCCTCTCATCTGAATTTGACACTTTTGTTGATCTTCCTATTTTCTCCAGAGGGAATGTTTTTATTCTCTATTGCATTATACAATGGCTGCAATGTCATAACATGCATATTTCATTGTACCTGGAATTATCGTTATTCGTTTGTAAGGGTGTCGCCTCCACTCGATTATATATTGTTGATATATAGAGAGACCAGATCATATTTACATTTTCATTTAGCACACTGCTTTGAACCTTGTTTCATACATAGTGCTCGTGTTCCATTAATGTTGTTGAATTGAAAGCCTAAATAAATATAGGATCATAAACACTGACTCTGAGTCTAAGCTGTAGAGTTGGCTCTATTATTCTCTCAACCTATATCAATTTCCTACATCTTTAAGTATGATCTTTTGAATTTTTGGAGATAGTGATAAAGATTAAATAAATAATGAAATGGACACCAAGAAAATGGAAACTATCAGAGAGAAGACGAACAATGTGAAATTTAATAATGTTAAGGAAAGTAACTCTGGCATAAATGCTGCTATAATAACTTGTCCTGAGTGCATGAATTTGGACTATGGCACATACATCATCTAGTAATTAAACACAGTTGCTAATTTAAAAGTGACAACAAAAAAAGTAATTTATTGTAAATAATTACAAGTTATTTACATCTTAATGAGGTAATTATTCTTCACTATATAAATGGACTGACCCTCAGTGACAAATAAACAGAAAGGATGATTTAATTATAAGCATAATGAAGCCAGGATGATGAGTTTTCCATTTATAATTTTTTATAATATATTTTATAAATTATTGAGACTATAATACAGCCATTATAATATTAATGGTTGACAATTACATTTTTACAATGTTAATAAAGACCCACATATAAAACACACATAGTGAAATATGAGAATGCAGTGGTTAAGACTGCAGACTTGGAGTCAGTCTGCCAAGGTTTATAACTTAATAGTGGAACTTTTTGCTCTGTAACTTGGAAATTTACGTATCACCTCCATGACTTAGCTTTCTTATCTACAAAATGGGAATGATGATTTTAACTCCCTGGTACTTGGGAGGATTAAATGTAAAGTTTGCCGCAGTGTCTTACAGTAAAGAGCATTCAATAATTAATAATTATAATTACTTTATTACAAGTATATTAATAATAATATTATAGTAACAATATTTTTTATTATCTAAATTTATCTAGTCACTCAAGTGAAAATAAAATAAAACATAAGACATCCAGTTTCAAGGTTCTAACATGAATTTATGCCTTTGCCTTTCTATTTCCAATTAAACACACACAGAAATGATATAAGATGGAAAGAAAAAAATAAAACCACAAGGAAACTAGAAAAATTCAGAAATTTCTGTAAATATAAAATCAAAGGAATGAAATTGTGGGAAAAGATCATAAAATTTTATTACTGAGTAGTCAACAAAGAAAAAGGAACCATGACCTTAGCGTTCCATGAAGGGATATCCTAAGGCAGCCAAGAACAGTCCCTGGACCCAGAGCCTAAGGGACTGGGGCCGTGAACGGACCATGGACAGGCAGTGAATGCCAATGGGAAGGTTTTATTTTAGAATATAC
>NW_006921616.1:1115072-1119098 GCF_000298275.1 Orycteropus afer afer
CCGTAATACAGGTAGGTCACCACTTACATTCCAATGACTCCGTAGTAAGTTAGTTCTGATGGAAGTCAAATACCTCGCTTTTTTTTTTTTTTTTTTTTTTAAATCAATCTCTTTATAAACATGGTTTTTGTGTTTGGGGGTTGAAAACATTGCATACAAACGTAAAGATATATTTTAAAATTCTATGTACTACATATTACTAATGATATGAGGTACAAAGCAAAACCAGACAATCTTAAGTGCAGGCCATTGTAACATGAGTACATCATACATCAAAGACTAAGTGTGCGTTGTTAATTCCTTGACTGCTGCTTCTGTGGGTGTTGATTACGGCTCCAAATAAACGACATCTCTGCCAACTTCAGCATTTGTTCCACTTACCGTCATGTTGCTTACTTTGTTAAAATTGAAAAGGAATGTATTTAAGGATCCACAAATGGAGGTCACAGTAACCTTTCCCTGTTCCCAGTTTGCTTATCTTTTATTGGTCACAAATTAATCATATTTAAATGACCAAAGAGAGGAGAAAGCCTGCACTGTGCAATTAAAAATAAAGCCTGTGATAACTGAATGCTGGTGCTAATAACCGCTGTTTGCTTTGAGGAGAAATACGCTCTGGGCATTGTTGTGGCTGTGTTCTCAAAACAGGCTATTCAGGCACTAAGACCCAAAGAGCAATTCGTGAGACTGTTACATTGTCAGAAGTCAGCGGCTTTTGGTGAAAAATCACTATTTCCTCAGCCATTCTACGTATTGTTGACACCAGGAAAACACGTTCTTATATCTCTAAACAATTCTGGCCTCAACCCTGTAATACCTAAACCTAGCTCTGATCACCAAATCCATCTTTCCTAGGTAATTTCTTGCCCAGCCTTTTATTTTATGCAACTTGCTTCCATTTTTCCTCCTGGTTTTATTTTGTGACCTGATTTTCAAATCCCTTCTGGTAATAAAATCATTAAACACCCACCCTTCACTTATCACCTGTCTGGGGTCTGATCAGTAACTGACTTACACTCTCTAGTTGAGCACTGATTTTGACTCATGCCTTAGAATACTGGAGCCTAACAGGAACATTCCACTTCGAATTTTCAGGTCAGTTTCAATATTAACTTATAACCGAGTGGATAGTGTTTAATATAGTTTCTTGCAGCAGGCAATAATCTTTTACCCTGTGATTCTTTGCCATATATTGAACAAAAGAATGCTGACTTAGAAGTTTCTATTGTGTTTTTGTTTGTTTTTTCCCCATTCTACCCTTTAACTTGGCTTAAGAAAAAAGAGTTTCACAATTTAATTCCTACACTAGTCAAAAAAGGCATTTTTTAAATTTTTTGTTCAGTGTTTTAAATGTAACTTTTTAAAGGGAAATTATAATGAATATTACAAGAATGTGAGTGTATTTTTCATAAAATAATTCAAAAGTAATTAAAAAGATTTTATATTTACATTCTAAATGTTGACTTAAAGCTTATCAATATTTGATTAAGTTTCCATAATTATTTTAGTCCGAATTTGAATATCAAATTTAAATAATGAATTTTTAAAAAGGCTTTGCAAACAAACACATTTGCTAGCTGTTATATCAGCTCTGTGTTAGCAACAAGGGCCAGTGTTCGCGGATGTGAAAATTTCATTAAAAATGCCTTCTATCATGAAAACACATATTTCCAACAAAAACATTTGAGAGAAAATAATTTTGTCTTGAAAGGGTTAAAACATGAAACTAGTACATTACTACTTTATTACAAGGAAAATATTGATAATTTTTATGAGAAAAATTTAAAAACATATTTTATTAGTTAAATGTGTTTCTGAATTTTCAGAGTTTTCAGTACATATTACTACAGATTGCAAAATGGCTTCAACTTTCCTTCAAGTTCTCCAGAAACACAGCTGCAAAATGGGTGAAGCAAAAACATGTGCAAAAAAGAAATGAAGAACCAGACACAGCTAGAATGATAGCAGTAAAGTTAACAACGCAGTTGACCAACAGGACCTGTTTGGCATTTATTTATAGAGCGCTCAAGCAAAAACAATAGCAGAGTGCATCCTTCTCTCAAGTGCTCACAGAACATATGCTAAGAGAGACCATATGCTATGCCATAAATAACCCTCATCAGTTTTAAAGGATTTACATCATACACTGTGTTCTCCAACCATGATGAATTAAAGTAGAAATAAACAACAAACTAATGAGAAGTCCTTCAAATACAAGGTGTCACAGTACAAGTTAAATATCAAAAGTCAGCTGTGTTTTCACCTACTATCAGGAGCTCTGGTAGCATAGTGCCTAAGGCACTTGACTGCTAACCAGCAGGCTGGCAGTTCAAACCCACCAGCCACTCCTCAGAAGGAAGATGGGGCAATCTACTTCCGTAGTGATACTGCCTCGGAAACCCAAGGAGGGGTCGCTATGAGTCGGGGCCGACTCGACAGCACATAACAACAACAACATCAGTTGACCTGGGAGCACAGAGAATTAGTTTACAATACCATTAAAATATAATAACTGGCTGTAAGTCTACAAAACAAACATAGGATTTGTGTGCTAAAAAAACTACAAATCCTAATGAAGGAGTTGAAAATATATCTAAATAAAGTTAAGTCACCAGGTTACACATGTGCATCTTAACAGATAACTCTGACTTGCCCTTTAATGTTTGTGAATTTCCCCCTACTTTGAAAAAATTGATCACACCTGTTCACAACAAATTCTTCACCACAATCACTTTCACTTGCTGCACATGCAGCTTTTAAATCATTGGAAAAGCTTTGAACCAAACCCACTGCCATTGAGTCAGCTCAGACTCACAGAAACTCTACGACAAAATAGAACTGCCCCATAAGGTCTTTAAAGCTGTAAATCTTAAAGGAAGCATAGTGCCTCATCTTTCTTTCACAGAGCAGCTGGTGGGTTTGAACCACTGACCTTTTGGTTAGTAGCCAAATGTTTTAACCACTGCACCACCAGAGCTCTTTTCTTGCACTAAATAATAATAATAATAATAAAACACACTCACTGCCATTGAGTGGATTTCGACTCATATCAACTCCCACTGAGTTTCCAAGGCTGTAAATCTTTACTGAAGCATGTTGCCTCACCTTTCTTATTCAGGGCTGCTGGTGAGTTTGAACCACCAACTTTCTGTTTAGTGGCCTTAGATTCTGTGCCATCAGAGCTCCTTCCTTACACTACAGTAAGGCGAAATAAGAGGTGTATGCACCTGTTCCAAGTTGGCTGCGTATTCACCTTGAAGACACCATTGGAGTGAATCTCGTTCATAACCTGGCGACTCCCTGTTATGGTACTAGCGTAATTGCTTCAGTCTCCCTCTGTTCCTCTGCTTCTGTGCTGACAGTGCCTCCTACTCCCCCTCTCATAAGAGCTTCTGTGATTACACTGAGCCTGCCTGGATCCGCGAGGGGAATCGCATCGGCAAAGCCCCTTTTGCCATATAATGCAACATTCCCAAGTTCTGGGAATTAGAAACTGTCTTCATGGGAGCTTATGATTCAGCCTAATACGCCAGCTAATAATAAATTATCATACTTATTATAGATGCAGTTATGTCTCATGTTGTCAAAGATTCCTAGAACTTAATGAAAGCCTAAAATTATTTAAAATGTACATATGGCTCATTTTGTTGATAGTTTGAAACATGTAGAAGTTATCTATTAACTTGTTCAGAAGATAATTTTCTCATTCTATCATCTAGTCATCATTATAACTTCCAGGATCTGTTAAATTATTGTGAACTAAAATCATTTTTAACCATTTTGTGACCCGTGGGACACATACTGCCTGCCTACGTTTTCCACCACTGAGGTTTAGTGGAAAACTGCTATCCCACTTTTGTCTATGCTGCTGTCTGGTGGTGGACTGTATAAATACATTCCACCAACCACAGCACCAGAGACCCCCTTGAAAAATAGACATCCCAATAAATATACCAAAATCCGTATCACTTCAAAAAATTTTTTCATTTCATTCAAAATGCCTACTATTACTGAAAGCACATAATT
>NW_006921616.1:1123543-1125440 GCF_000298275.1 Orycteropus afer afer
AAAAAAAGACTATAAATACTTAAAATTCATCATTTCTGGGGAGTTTGGGCAAGATGACAGAATAGGCAGACAAGTTACACAGACTCTACAACAAAGCAATAACAAATCAATTGAAACCTATATACATGATCCTAGAACCCTGAGCTTTGAAGTCGAGATTAAAGAAGTGGATTAAATGCCAACTACTAGAAGAACCTAGCTGGATAATGAATAAGGAAGACTGAAGAAGAATTGATGCTTTTGGTGGTGGCATTGGCAAAGAATGCTGAAAGAACTAACAAATTTATCCTGGAAGAAGTGCAGCCAGAATGCTCCTTGGAAGTGAGAGTGGTCAGACTTCATCTCATGTACTTTGATCATGTTGTCAGAAGGGATCATTCTCTGGAGAAGGATGTCATGCTTGGTAAACTGGAGGGTCAACGAAAAAGGGGAAGGCCCTCAACAAGATGGGCTGACACGGTGACTGCAGCAATGGGCTCAGGTACAGTAGGGATCATGAGGCTGGCACAGGACCAGACGGTGTTTCTTTCTGTTGTACATAGGGTCTCTATGAGTCAGAGATGACTAGATGGCACATAACAACAACAAAAAGTAGAAGAACCTGAATGAAAACAGTGACTAAGTAGACAAATGGAACAGTGGACTGCTGGCTCTTGAGGGCACAGCCATGTGGATTGTATCCCAATAACAATCTAAGAATTGGCTCTGCTCACTAAGGCTGCAGAGGCAAGGGCTTCATTGGTACCTGACAACCAGAAAGGAAACAGAGGGGGAGGAAACAAACGGACTTGTAGATTATCAGCAGATGTCTTGAGGGTGTAGCCATTTTGAATATTTACAAGCACCAGGCACAATCATTTGAATATATGCAAGTAGTATTCTTACCTAGACAGTGATATACCTAGCAAAATTATCCCTCAAATATGAGGGTGAAATTAAGAGATTTCCAGATAAGCAGAAATTAAGGGAATTTGTTAAAATCAGAACAACCATATAACAGGTGTTAAAAGGAATCCTTCTGATAGAGAACCAACAACAGCAAACAACAAACAATGATGAACACACATGATGACATAACGTAGACACCAATCCACATATAGAAATATCCAAGGTAAAATAAGATTACAAGACTGTAAACAGAGAACCTGTAATTACAGAATTTCTAAATTGTAAGGAAGTCAAGACAATTACAAGACAGAACAGACTGTTTTTAACTTGGGGGAAAAAATAATAAATCACAGGGTAACCTCATAGAAAAATAATAAAACTTGGCATGAAAATAAAAAAGAGGAAAAGAGAAATATTTACCAAATACTAATACAACAACAAAGAAAGAGATGATAACATGATTCATAAGCAAAATGAGCTCAGCAGAGAAAATTGTATGGAACAAAGAAATCAGCAAAACCACAAAAAAATTCATAACAAAATGATACCCGTAAAGTGATACTTGTTGATAATTACACTGAATGTAAATGGATTAATGCACCACTCAAATGATGGAGAGTTATGAACTGGATAAGAAAGCATGTTCCATCAATATGCTGTCTACAAGAGACTCATTTTAGACACACAAAAAAAGTCAACTAAAAATCAAAGGTTGGAAAAAGATATACCAAGCAAATGGCAACCAAAAAAGGGTAAGAATGGCAATATTTATTTCTGATAAAATAGAATTTAAGGCAAAAATGACCATAAGATACAAGGAAGATCATTAGATAATAATTAAAAATCACTTAAACAAGGAGACATAACATAATAAATATCTACACACCCAATGAAAGAGCCCCAAAATACATCAATCAGACTTTAACAGAATTGAAAAGACAAATAGATGACTCCCCAATAATAGTAGAAGACTTTAATAAATCACTTTCAATAAAAGATAGAATAACTG
>NW_006921616.1:1151089-1162904 GCF_000298275.1 Orycteropus afer afer
GATACAGTGGCTGCGATGATGGGCTCGAGTATAGCAGGGATTGTGGGGCTGGCGCGGGATCGGGCAGTGTTTCGTTCTGCTGTGCATGGGGTCGCTATGCGTCGGAAACGACTCAACGGCACTTAACAACAACAACAACAACGCCAGCCATGGTATTTTTCAATCACCTCATGTATGTGACAAGTAGATAATGAATAAGGAAGACCAAAGAAGAGTTGATGCTTTTGAGTTGTGGTGTTGGAGAAGAATGCTAAGAGTACCATGTTATGCTAAAAGGACTAACACATCTGTCCTGGATGAAGTGCATCCAAAATGCTCCTTGGAATCAAGAATGGCCAGACTTAATGTCAGCTACTTTGGTCATCTTATCAGAAGAAATTATTCCCTGGAGAATGATACCATGCTTAGTAGAGTGGAGGGTAAATGAAGAAGTGAATGCCCTCAATGAGATGTATTGACACAGTGGCTGCAACAAGGGGCTCAGGTATAGCAAGGATATTGAGGCTGGCGGAGGACCGGGCAGTGTTTTGTTCTGCTGTGAAGAGGGTCACTATGAGTCAGAGACGACTGGATGGCACTAACAACTACAACAACCCAAGCAAAAAGCAGCTCTCAGCCTCGGCCCGCCTACCTCAGTAGCCGGCCTTAATATAGAGCTACTCACAAGTGAAAAGCAGCCTCTAAGACCTTGGTCGGCCTACCTCAGGCCTCTGCCTTAATAAAGTGCTGTCCCCAGCTCCGGGCCCACCTACCTTGGGACCTGGCCTTAAAATAGAGCGACCACCAAGCACAGAGCAGCTCCAAGCCCCATCCCTCCTACCTCAGTCCCTGGCCTTAATAGAGATCTGCCCCCTAGCGAGAAGCAGTTCCCATCCCTGTGCCTGCCTACCTCGGGCTCCAGCCTTAAAATAAATTACTACATGGCAAAGATGAAATTAAAAAAAAAAGAATCCTTTTGGAAAACTTTAAAAATGTTCCTGCTTTGCTATTTACCAAAATAACACTAGTGGATTTTGTTCTCTTTTGCAATATAACACTATGCAATTTCTAAAGCAAAACACTCATTTAAATTGTAGATGCATTAATCTTGGACCTCACTATAAAATGACCTTTACAAAGACTATACTGGATCTCTTAAAAATCAGTGTTTTGGTCCTCTAGTGCTGCTCTAACAGAAAAATACCAAAGGTGGATGGCTTTAAAGGAGATTTATTCTCTTACAGTTTAGGAGGCTAGCAGTCCGAATTCAAAGTACCAGCTCTAGGGGCTGGTGGAAATCCCCTTGACTTTGAGCTTTAGTCCTACTTCTTTTTCCCAGCCCACTGAAGCTGGAGGCTGCTCTTAATTCAGAGAGCTACTGGCAGCTGAGGCTGACAAGCCAAAAGTCAACAAGTGAGATGGCCCAGTCCCAAGATTCTTAAGCAACATGGCAGGCCACTAATTCAAGTCCATTAACAGTCCTAAGATTAGAAGACAATGTGACAGGCCACCAAGGTGAAGACTTGGCCAAATGCAGGATCCTGATGTGCCAAAAGCTAGAGACCTTCCTCAGAGCTTCTTTTTATACACAGGAAACAGAACACATCACTAGGGCAGCTACTCGGCTGCTCACAGTGGATTCCACCATGGAGTTGATGACCAGTCTCATCATGAGCAATACTACATCCAGCTGCCCAGCCACTCAACCAGGCCCAGCCAAGTTGGCATATGTAGTCTTAACAACTACAGTCAGTTTCACATGAGTTAGATGAGTAAATGAATATAATTTAAAAAACAACAGACATTACTGAATCGTCTTCATTTTCCAATTTTATTTACATGAGAAATTACTGAGTTGTCCCTTTACGCTCAGATTTCTGACTTTATCTATGAATTTTAACTCTCATTGATGTCAAAGGATACCTATTCAACATTAAGAGTTCCTGACATGAGAGGAAAAAAAAAATTTACATCTTTAACATCATACTCTAGAAAACAATGGCATTCATTTGAGTTGCGCAGAAAGTTTCCAAAGTGATGCTGTGTACCAAGAAAATGAAAAAGGACATGAAGACCATCTCAGCAGCATTCGAGTGAAAATGTTTTGTAAAAGCATCATCTCTCCTACCAGGAACATAATGTTGACTCCTATGAAGGTAGTTAAAATGTACATATCCCTCAAATAGTGCCATCAGCCATCCAGGAAGAACAGAATGCAAAGTATTCATATCCAAACACAGGCGGGATTTGACATAAACTGCAGTCTTCTTTTCTCCTACTCATATTAAGGATTACTTTTCACACTATAAGCGGGGTTTCACAGAATGTGGAGGCCAAAGGTAAATTGATGTGGTCAGAGGCATATCGATAGAAAATAGCTTAGAAATGGCGCCCCTAATGAGCTAGGGGAGTACCAAGCACCCAGGGGCGATCTCTAAGTTGCACTGCCCCTAATTTCAAGAAGCAGAGACATTGATGAAGGTAACTTGTCAGCAGAAATGCCTTCTTCCCTTTTGTCCGGCTGCCTCAGCAGGTACATGACACAGTCATGCCCAACTCCTTTGGCTCCCCCTTGAACAGGTGCTCAGGAGCAAATGACCCCCTCTGAGCCCTCCCCGCCTCTGAATCTACTATATGCTTGAAGAAGGAAGAATCCTGGACTTACAGGTCTATCATGTTTGAGAAAGGATACTGGGCTCACAAGTTAATAGAAACTGCTCAGTGCTTCCGCCCCCCTGCCAAGTGGTGCCCAGGGCTCCTGCAGTACTTACTGTACCTTAGGAAGCCCCCCCCGCCTTGGGGTCAAATGAAGAATTAAGCACTGGATCCAGTCTTGTTAACAGAACTATTGCTATTGCTAGTTGTTGCTGTTTTTTTTTTTTTTTTTTCCCCAGACTCATTGCTATTAGTCTATGATTTCCAAGATACACTAAAGCTTAATTCTCTTCTTCCTTGGAATGGTTTCTCAAAAAGTTTAGTCAGATATATTTTTTTTTCTAGGACACCATTAGGCAAATTAATAAAAACTTTATTAACTTCACAAATAAAAGCTTCCTTTATTATACATCCTAATTCATTAAAAATCAAAACATGACAGGTAATATCATCTAAAATGCCAAAAAGCATAAGAACAGTCTAACATTTTTATTTTTCCAATTTTGAACATTCATTTATCATTCAGAAATTTAGTAATGTTCTTATTTCATAAAGGCCCAACAACATAATGGTTACAAATTATATAGCATACCCCGTTTCAGATCTGGGTCTGTTTTATTATGACATTAGCTTCATTTGAGATATGCAAATGTTCAGCAAGCACATAACAAAATATGTCTTCATGATGACTATGTAAATGAGATTCCTACAGCACAGGAATTGGGGTAACTACTGTAGCAATAGTTCTCCCATGCTATTACATCACACATAGAAAATAGATTTTTAATTGTTAAGCAACTTTGTTACATGCACGTTGGTTATTTAAAAGAAAATAAAAATTGAGGAAAGAGGAGGTAAAGATAGAAAAAAAATACGAATGGATTTTATGCATTTTAGCAGTAATATTTTAGGAATAAGTGAAAGGTGAGCTAGCTTTCCAAATGATAATTTTAACTTCAAATTACGTTTCTTCTAGGAATGGTAAGTCCTAGCTGGAAGAAACTATAAAGGTAATATATGATAACCAAGTCCTGCTTTTCTTTTCT
This sequence comes from Orycteropus afer afer, assembly GCF_000298275.1. Taxonomy (NCBI): domain Eukaryota; kingdom Metazoa; phylum Chordata; class Mammalia; order Tubulidentata; family Orycteropodidae; genus Orycteropus; species Orycteropus afer. Next base: position 1,154,770 of record NW_006921616.1, read on the forward strand.
TTATATGTGATGTTATGAATAAACTACTTTAAAAAGATCAAGTTAAATGCAGCAAAAGTTTCTTGTTTTTAATTTCATCTCTATTATATATATATATATATATATATATTTGTATTTCCCTTCATTGAAATTAATATGTATCTCTTATCTAGTGAGTGATTTTCCATCCTCTCCCTTCTCATCCCTGGCAACCATCAAAGACTGTTTTTGTGTGTAAACTTTTCTTTGACTTTTTGTAAAAGTGGAATTATGCAATTTTTCTTTTTGTGATTAATTTATTTCACTTAGCATAATGACCTTCAGGTTCATCCATATTACAAAGTATTTCGTGGATTCTTCCTCAGTTTTTGAACTTGCTTAGTATTTGTTTTAATTACCTAAAAATAAACCTCACTGTCGTCAAGCCAGATCTGACTCATAGTGACCCCTCTTTGGGGTTTCCAAGGCATTATCACTACGGAAGTAGATTGCCCAATCTTCTTTCCAAGGAGTGGCTGGTGGGTTTGAACTGACAGCCTTCTGGTTAGCAGTCAAATGATTTAGGAACTATGCTACCAGAGCTTCTTTAAATTACCTAGTGCCACTCTAACAGACATACCACAAATATATGGCTTTAACAATAAGAGTTTATTTTCTTACATTTTAGGAGGCTAGAAGTTCTAGTTCAAATTACCAGCTCTAGGATCTGGGTGAGAAAGCCCCTCAAACTTGGGCTTCAGCTCTGCCTCTTGCTTCCAGCTCACTGAAGCTGGAGGCTTCTTTTAACTCAGACAGTTGCTGGCTGCTGTGGCTCATGAACCCAATAAATTGACACAGTCCCCAAATTACCATATAACATGGCAGGACACTAGTTCAAGTCCAGACACAGCCCTAAGTCTGGCAGGAAACATGGCAAGCTGCTGAGTGAAGACTCAGCTATAAGCAGGTTCCAAGTGTGCTAAAAAGCTACAGAGACCTTTCTCAATATTTTTCCTTACACACTGGAAGCAGACCACATCTCTAAGGTGGCTACTCAGCTGCTCACTGCAGATTCGACCATGGAGTTAATTACCAATCTCATCATGGGGAATAACTGCATCCGGTTCCCCAACCACTCAAAACCAGATGTAGCCAAATTGACACATAACCTTAACTATCACAGTATTCCATTGTATGTGTATACCATAGCTTGTTCGTCCATTGATGGACACTTAGATTGTTTCCATCTCTTTGCTATTATGAATAATATTGCAATGAACATTGGTGACCATATATCTATTCATATACTGGCTCTCATTTCTTAAGGTTATACACTTAGTAGTGAGACTGCTGGATTGAATGGTATTTCTATTTCCAATTTTTTTAAGTCCTGATCTCTCAATATACTCAGCATTATGTTGCTTTCTGTCTTATTGAACCTTGCTATTATTAACTGGTGTGAGATGATATCTCGTTGTTGTTTTGATTTACATCTCTCTAATGGCTAATGCTCTGGTGGTGTAGTGCTTAAGGCATTTGACTGCTAACCAGAAGGTTGGCAGTTCAAACCCACCAGCCATTCTGTGGAAGGAAGACTGAGCAATCTACTTCCGTGAAGATTTGCCACCTCAGAAATCCATTGTGAGTTTCCAAGGGGGTTGCCATGATTTGGAATCAACTCCATGGGAGTGAGGTTTTCTTTTTTTTTCATTTAATGGCTAATGATCAAAAGCATTTCTTCATGTGTTTGTTGGCCACTTGAATGTCTTCTTTGGTGGAGTGTATGTTCATGTTCTCTGTCAATTATTCTTTAGTTGGATTGTTTGTCTTTTTGTTGTTGAGGTGTTGAAGTTTTCTACAAATTTTAGAGATAAGTCATTTGTTTGATATGTCACTGCCAAGAATTTTTCCCAGTCTGTAGGTTCTCTTTTTACTCTTTTGGAGAAGGCTTTTGGTGACGGTGATTGTTTAATTTTTAGGAGGCTGAGTCATCTAGTTTATCCTTTGCTGATTATGCATTTTTGTTTATGTTTGGTAATCTCTTTACCACATAAATTAGGGCTCCTAAGTTTGCACCTATATTTTTTTTCCTATGATTTTTATAGTTTTATGTTTTACATTAAGGTCTTTGATCTATCTTGAGTTACTTTTTCTATATGGAGTTAGGTATGGATCTTATTTCATTATTCTGCAAACAGATATCCAGTTTTGACAGCACCATTCGGTGAAGGACTGTCTCTTCCCCCTTTAATGGATTTTGGCCCTCTTTCAAAGATCAACTGTGGATGGACTTATTTCTGGGTTCTCAAATCTGTTCCCTTGATCTATGTGCCAGTCATTGTTCCAGTACAAGGCTGTTTTGACTAGTATAGCTGTGCAGTAGGTTTTGAGATCGCAATGTGTGAGACCTCCAACTTTGTAATTGTTAAGTAGTGTTTTGCTTATCTAAGGTCTCTGTCCTTTCCATAAAGTTAGTGACTGGTTTTTCTGTCTCTTTAAGAATGTTGGTGGAATGTGAATTTGGATTGCATTATATCTATAGATCACTTTGGGTAGTATTAACATTTTTCACAATTTTATATCTTCCTGTCCGTGAGCATGGTATAATCTTCCATTTGTGTATATCTCTTTAGTTCTTTGTATTAGGGTTTTGTAGTTTTCTTTCTACAAGTTTTTTGTATCTCTTGTTTAGGTTTTATCTTTCTTTATTATAGAGTACAGAAGCTATGTTTCAGACACACTATTTTACACATTATTTTTATTGCCAGAAACTTTACTTTTTTTTTTATCTCACTATCATCCTGAGGTAGTTAAAACAAAACCTCTTTTAATGTTCAGCACAAATGTCTTTTTTTCACTTGATTTTTTAAAAAAAATCCACTCTACTTGTATTTCTCTCAAGCTCCATTTTTACTAATTTATTTAAATTCTATGTTAAGTGTCATGTTCCATTAGATGATTGTGAACTTTAGGCTGAAAAGAATGTAATATCATATATATAGGACATACATTTCATTGCTTCATTCATGGAGCTTACTAAAGTGTGTATTTCAAATCAAACAGAGTACAAGCTATTAATTACCCATGATGTGTGTTGCCATGGACAAGCATTTTTCGGAAAGAATAAACACATGTGTTTGATAACTATTTTTTATTTTTATTACACAATTTTGCACAATCACATAACTTAAATCACTATGCTCCATGACTCTTAGAAGGCATGATAACATGATAGTGTGAATAAATGATTTCTTTTTGCAATTAGACAGACCTTTGAATATCATTCACCTAGAAGATTATCATAAAATGGAATTCCTCCTAAAGTGTAAGTGATAACAATGGTTATTGAAACTCTTTATACTTCCTAGATCTGGTTTAATATCAGCCATATGTGGCTTATATAGGCTTCTAGCTCTATGTAGAAATCTCTGAAGCTGGACTCCAAGAGTACTAAATTCTCCACATCTGGAAAATCTTAGCCTCTTTTATTTTAACTTTATAAAATATAATATACCCCTTAGCTGTTTGTATATTGCCTTAAACTTTTATTAAAACATTGTCTCCTTCAAAAGACCTTTTACAAATTTGGGCAAAAGTCTATCCTCTCTGTTTCTTTTGAAGTCAATGCCAACTACCACTTAAAAAAATGAAAGCAGTAAAAGGAAAAGATCTGTTAATGAGTCTGTATCTCTAATAGTTGTAAGCTTTGGAGGATGCTTGATCCAGTTATCTATTCCCTGTACATATATCAGAATTTGACACACAGAGCATGGAATGTTTGTGACTGAAATGGCTGGTGATCATATTCTATCAAATTCCTGACGTCCAGGTCTCAGTTAGGTTGTTGTTGTTGTTATGTGCCATCGAGTCATACCTGACTCATAGCGACCCCTCCTTGGGTTTCTTCCATAGTATCACTATGGAAGTAGATTGCCCAATCTTCCTTCTGAGGAGTGGCTGGTGGGTTTGAACTGCCAGCCTTCTCATTAACAGTCAAGTGCCTTAGGCACTACACTACCACAGCTCCCCTCAGTTAGGTTAAGATGATATAATTTTGCCTTATATTCTCAGTCAAAATAGAAATAGGTATACTATTAGCAGAATATTACATAATTGCTCAATTTCATTTACACTAGAGTTTCAAATGCTGAATAAAAGTTTATTGAATAGAAGAAAATATATATTTGTTATTGTTGTTATGTGCCATTGAGTCACTTCCAACTCATAGCGACCCCTCCTTGGGTTTCTGAGGCAGTATCACTATGGAAGTAGATTGCCCAACCTTCCTTCCGAGGAGTGGCTGGTGGATTTGAACCACAAACCTTCTGGTTAGCAGTCAAGTGCTTTAAGCACTACATCACCAGAGCTCCCTAAATATATATCAGTGAGTTGATTAAATTGTGTTTCTCCTAATGTATTGGCATCATTTGTAGAACAATACTGAATTAGTCTTTGTATTCTCCATGTAAAACATGAAAACACCAATTACCTGTTAAAACAATAGAATGTTTATTGAACCTTCAATTTCCATAAGTGTGAGTGAATGTCCAAAAACACGCTTTTCAGAAGGAGCAGGAAGTGAAATTTGTGGGGACATCAATATCTGAGATAGAAGTGGTAAAGATTTCTATTTAAGGATGGAGAAAGAAATTACAAAGCAAGAGAAGGGATATTGAAGTAAAATAAACAAAGACATAACTTGCATGTCCCTTATACTGCTCACTTTTTCTTTAAGGATTTTATTTATAATGTAGTGTATAATGTGTATAGCTGTTTTTATACTTTACTCATAAAAGGAGAGAGAATATATTTAAGGCTGACAAGTTTATACCTCTTAATATTTTTTCACAAAATGAAAGTTTAAAAGCATTGGTTTGAAAGCAAGTAGTTTGAGTCAAGTCGAGTTAGCCATTTAGCAACAGTAAGCCAATGACATACAAAGATCGATACACCTTACGACATGAAAACACAAGTCTGCTTGAATTTGTTATTTCTACTGAATTTTGATTACAATCAATTGACGGTTGGAGGGTTTTTTTTTTTTTTGGTAAAAAAACAGCCTAACAAAAACTGTAAAACATCAGTCAAAAATCTGAAAATATTTTCCTTGCTATGTTCAGAAAAATACTAATTCCATTGATAACAATACCCTATTGTGTCTTTTGAGCTTATGAGCGGTAATGTGAAATAGGAAATTGATATCATTATTATGGTAGAAGTGAGAGCATTTGGAGGGAAAGCGCTTGAATAACTTTAGGAATTAGAGCTGCCTTTTCCAAATGATCTGATGTCTGGCAGCAAATCCATAAGCCTGATATTTTTATGTCACTGCCGTGGCTTCTCAAGCCTTAAATTCCAACATTAGCCCATGTGGGTCAATAAATCTCAGTCATGCCCTCAATTGAGGTCTTTATGCCCTTATTACACTTACAAGAAACCTACTACAAACAGTTTTCCATGACAGCTGTCTGAGAGAATGGAAGCATTTTGCCTTAATCATAAAGTGGCCATCCTCTATGCAGATCTATTGAGAGTCAAGGTGATAACTCAAACTGAGTTTGAAAACAGAGAAAACAAAAACAGAGAAGAACTGCAAAATTGGAATTCTAGCAGTTTGCCATTGTCATGATACACAGTGAAACCTTATTTAGTTTCCCATAGAGCTAACAGTAAATACATACGCAATCATAATAGCAATACTATATGTATTTGTGAAATAATAAACTCACACTTCTTACTTTTGAACATGTATGGTGAATTCATTAATTCAACTAATATGTAAAGAACTCCAACTATTTCACCAGCAATGTATTAGGCCAGTGGGATTAAAGATGAATAAACCATATCCACTGGTATAAAAAAATCCGTGGGATCCTAAACTAGACACTATACTTCCGTAGTGATACTGCCTCGGAAACCCAAGAAGGGGTCGTTATGAGTCAGGGCTGACTCGACAGAACATAACAACAACAACAACATGTTATGGATTGAATTATGTCCCCCAAAACTTTGTGTTGTAACTTCTAACACTTATACCTGTGATTATATACCCATTCCTCACTTATCAATTATCTCATTATCCCAAATTTCTCATTTATAACAAATCAAAAAACTTGCTATATGACTATTTTGTGTGCTAATGACATAGGTCTAGCAGTAAAGATCACCAAGGTACAAGGAGAGAGTATTGCTGGTTGTGATGTTTAAGGTTATCTGTCAACTTGGCTGGGCCGTGATTCTCAGTGGTTTGGCAGTTACATAATGGGGGAATTTGGCAGTTATGTAATGGTGTCATCATTCTCCATTTTGTGATCAGATGTGATCAGCTTCCATGTTTACATAACTCTGATTTGTGTATAACAGCCTGGGCTTCGGAACCTAACCAGGCCAGTAAGTGTGGAGTAAGTGTAATCCCATTTATGAATGAGTTTTATTTGTTATGTTCATGACACAGTAACAGTGAGGGACACATCTTGAGTCAATCTCTTTTGAGATATAAAAGGAGCAGATTAGGAGAAGAAGAGAAGCATAGATGGGGAAGACCAACAGGGGAAGATAAATGTCACACCACATGACAACCACCATGGAGCCCAGGAATAGAAGGGGAGGAGACAAGGACATTTCCCCAGAGGTGACACAGAGAAAAAGCCTTCCCCTAAGCTCAGTGTCCTGAATTCAGATTTCCTGCCTCCTAAACTCTGATACTGCCTCGGAAACCCAAGGAGGGGTCGCTATGAGTCAGATCCAACTCGATGGCACATAACAACAACAACAACAACAACAACAACAGCAAAACTCTGAGAAAATATATTTATTTTTTACTTGTGGTATTTTTGCTATAAATCAAAGCAACCTCACTGCCATCAAGTCAGATCCAAGTCATTGCTACCCCTCCTTGGGTTTCTGGGGTGGTATCACTACAGAAGTAGATTGCCCAACCTTCCTTCCGAGGAGTGGCTGGCTGGTTTGAACCGCCAGCCTTCTGGTTAGCAGTCAAATACCTTAAGCACTATGCCACTAGAGCTCCCATTTTTGCTATATTGTTGTTGTTATGTGCAGTTGAGCCAGACCCAACCAATAGTGACTCCTCCTTGGGTTTGCAAGGCGGTATCACTACATAAGTATATTGCCTAACTTTCCTTCCGAGGAGTGGCTCGTGGGTTTGAACTGCCAGCCTTCTAGTTAGCAGTCAAGTGCCTTAGGCACTATGATACTAGATAACTAAGACAGGCTGTATCATGATTTTTCCCCCCCTAATTTCTGTGGGATCATGAAGGAAGAAGGGATTTTGTCAATTTGTAGATATTGTCAATTTGTGGAGATCCAAGAAAGATTCACTGAAGAAATATTTCAAAGAACCCCTAAAAACTGAGATAGCCAGAAGCTCAGGTAGAAGAGTGGTAGAGAAGATATGTTGCTAGCTGCCCTCAAGTCGATTCCTGCTCATGACAACCGCGTTTCATACAAAGTGTTTCCTTGGCTGTAATCCTAATGGAACCAGATATTTAGGTCTGCCTTTTGCATTGGCACTTGGTTGGAATGAACTTCCACCCTTTAGTTTAGTGGCACAGTTCAAACCATTTACCTAGGATATACAAGGAAAAAGTTCATGTCAAAATATGATATGTTCCTTAGAAATTAAAAGAGCTATTCAGGATTGTGAAAGTGTCAGAATTTGAGGCTGAAACAGAGTGGAATGTTCAAAGAAATGGTTATTGGTCTGCTAGAAAATACCCTAAAATAAGGATATATCACATAGTAAACTATCGAGAGAATCTAAAGAGTATGGCCTTTGAATAAGAGACAGTAGAAACTCTGCCTAGCATGAAAAGAATCATGGCATTATTGTTAAAACCCAGAGCACTTTCTGGGTTCAAATCTGGATGCCATCATTTCCTAGAAGTGTGTTTTTTCATAAATTAGGATACACATGTGCCTGCTGGGACTAAATTACTTCTTCCAATCTATGTAGTGAAGAAAGTAACAAGAGTACTGTAGGCAAATGGCTTGGGGAAGCTCTTCTTTCATGTTGTTGCTATTGTTGTTGGAGTCCATCAAGTCAGTTCCAACTCATAACAATCCTGTGTACAAGAGAACAAAGCACTGCCCAGTCATGTGCCATCCTCACAATTGTTGCTATGTTTGAGCCCATTGTTGCCGCCATTGTATCAAGTCTA
>NW_006921616.1:1164369-1172590 GCF_000298275.1 Orycteropus afer afer
TTACGATTGGTGACAGGTCAATTCATCAGCATCACAGGTGAGACCACAGAAGTGGGGAAATGACCATGATTACAATATGGACTTAACTGCAGGCTAAAAAGGTATTGTCTGTTTTCGGTAAATTATTAAGGACATACTTAGATAAGTTTTTTGTGTAAGAAGGACATGACCAGGCAAGTTCCCTAGTTCTTTGTGTTCCCTAGTTCTTTGTGTAAGAACTTTTCTGCTTACTAACCAAAAACAAACCAAAATCACTGTCATTGAGTTGATTCCAACTCCTAGGAACTCCTATTGGGTTTCTGAGGCTATAAATCTTTACAGAAGTAAATCACCCCATCTTCCTTCCACAGAGCAGCTGGTAGGTTTGAACTGCTGACCTTCTTGGCTAGCAGCCAGTTGGCTTATGCACTCTAACACCAGAGCTCCTTTTCTGCATAGTCGCTAATTTATTTTCAACCACATTCATCCTGAGGGCAAGCTGCCCCTTCCTGGTCTTGCTTGGGCTTGTCTAAACATAGCCACATTAGTCAGCAAACATTGGTGAAGTAACATAAATAACTCAAATGGCATCAAAACGTAAGTCAAGACTCAAAATGGCTTTTGCCGTAGATTGCAACCTTCCACAAGCCAAGTACTTTTAGATTTTAGGTTGTAATACATTAGCTCCTTTTGATCTGAGATTGTGGATTACATCTCAATGATCACCCCTGGAATTAGTCCCACCATGGCAGGGTCTTTAAATTCAAGGGGCTGATTTTCCACCAGATACCATTGTAGCCTGAGCCTTTCTTTTTCTTATAACATGTGTAAGATAACAACAACAACAAAAAGTTTTATTATGCTTAAACAAAAATTAAAAGTATTAGTACCTTTAGCCCATAAGCCTTTTCTTGATGGTAATCAACTGAACAAATCCCCTGTCTGTAAGGGTGTTATAGTGTGTTACCATGTTGCTCATTGTCCAATTCCATGTATGTTTGTTCTTGTTGTTAGGTGCCAAGGAGTGTGCTCTGACTCAGAGCGACCCTATGCACTACAGAACGAAACACTGCCCAGTTGTGTGCCATCTTCAGGATCCTTGCTGTACTTGAGCCCATCATTGCAGCCATGGGCTGCAATGTGATGCAATGTCAATCCATCACATTGAGGGTCTTACCTTTTTTTGCTGACCCTACACTTTACCAAGCATGATATCCTTCTCTGGGAAATGGTCCCTTCTGACAACATGACCAAAGGAGGTCAGATGAATTATGGCCACTCTTGCTTCCAAGGAGCATTTTGGCTTCACTTCTTCCAGGACAGATTTGTTAGTTTTTCTGGTAGTCCACGGTACTTTCAGTATTCACCAACACCATGACTCGGGAGCGTTAACTCTTCATCAGTCTTCCTTATTCATTGTCCAGCTCTCACATGCATATGAGGTGATTGAAAATCATGGCTTGTGTCAGAAGCACCCTAGTCCTCAAGGAGACATCTTTGCTCTTTATCACTTTAAAGACATCTTTTGCATTAGATGTGCTTAATGCAATATGACATCTGATTTCTTGACTGCAGATTCCATGGGTTTTGACTGCGGATCCAAGTTATATGAAATCTTTGACAACGTCAATCTTTTCTCCCTTTATCATGACGCTTCTTATTGGTGCAATTGTGAGGATTATGTGCATACCTTCTTCTATTTTTCCTATGTTATTTATCCAAATGTAACTAGAAGAATTCTTTATAGTACAAATTCCACCTAGTCTGAACCTAGTCTATTCAGAAAACTACTGAAATTAGTACAAGGGTTATAACTTAAAGCAGGTGTAACTAGCAAGATACTACAGGATGTGCTCCTGTACGAGGGTAGTCTTCAATTAATCTGTTTAAAACACATTGTGTGTTCATGTAGGGCCTTGAAAAAATAGATATTATTAAAAAAAATAAGCCACTGACAGTCCACAACTGACTCGTAACCTGAGGGGAAAAAATTGACCCCCAACATTGAAAAAAGTTAGATCCCTTGGTTTAAGAAGGAATTCCCACGTGATAGTGGAGGCAGTCCCCATACTTTTTTCTAAATTCTCTCTGATCAAACTGGCTTCCCTTAAACAAATCCACCTGCGGCCTCAGCAGTCACTCTGCTCATACTCCAGTTATTATATTTATCAGATCTGCTCAAATTCATGTCTCAATGGTTTATCTGTTGTCCTCCACTCCTCAGTTAAACCTCTTATTTCTGCTTTTAGAATTACTAGAAAGACATTTTTCTTCCTCCTAATATTTTGTCAAGAAAAGTAAACTTTGGAAAGTGTCTCAGAAATGTCATTTATATGGGGCAATAGTTACATTTAATGGGTACAGTTCAACCCATTAAACTTCTAAAAATGCTTCTAAGTCACAGAAGATGAATTATATGTTAGTCTGGACTGTCTCAGAAAGCCAAGTTATAATCACCAGATAAGAAAATATATAATTACAACTATTTTAACCATATTGTAATATTATACTTAAGAAAGTACAACACATTTTATTGAAAACTATAGAAAGATAAGATTTGCATATTAAATCATTTGTGTATATGCAAATCAAATGCTGTGTAAAATCTTCTTCAGTATAAAGAAGGAAAATGCTAGTCTGCTTTTTTACACATAAAAATGTATACTCCATGAAATGTATTTCAAGTCTTTTGATTCCTCTTCATATTCTTTGATTGTTAAATATGCTTCATTTTCTTATGAAAAAGGAAACCCGTCCTTATGGTAGATATTAGAATGCTTTCTCATTCTCAAGCAGCTGTGGAAATTCAAATTGTAATGATCTGACTCAGGAGAAATGCTACCCTAAGATGGTCTATCTGTGCATATGAAATAGTGTCTGAAAATAGTACAGTCTTATATTGCCACTATGGTATCTTCATCAGTACATACTCCTAATGCAATAGCAAGCTCCTTGTTCAGATTATAAAAGAGTGTGTCTAGTACAATTAAAGTTGGATTATAAATCTATTGAGGTATTTCATAACTCTCAAGCATAATCCAAAACTTATAAAAGTAATAAAAGTATGCAGAAGAATACTTTTTCAATGTATAGGATATATGTTCAGAAGAGTCTCAACTACTACTACTATGGCTACAAGCTTAAGAGACATACGACTTGACTGGTTGTAAAAAAAGTAATTCACCAATCTCAGTGTCTCTAATCAACATTCTTATTTGAGAGTATTACTGTTGAGATGGTACAACATGTGTTGTATCAAACATTTAAAGGATATCTCTAATATTGTGAAAAAAACAACATGAAGAAAATTCTTAAATTTTATCCATTGAATGAAATAAATGTCTTTTAATTTACTATATTTAGGAGCTCTGGTAGCATAGTGTCTAAGGCATTTGACTGCTAACTAGAAGGCTGGTGGTTCAAAACCACCAGCCACTCCTGGAAAGGAAGGTTGGGGAATCTACTTTCGTGTGATACCACCTTGGAAACCAAGGACGGGTTGCTATGAGTCAGATCTGACTCAATGGCAGTGAGATTTTTTGTATGTTTGTTTGTTTATTTACTATATTTAATTCCTTTTTTACCTTTTTATGATTCTTTATGTTAACAAAATATAATATATTATTATGTTTAGCACTGGAAATGGTAATTTGTCATGCATGCTAATGTATGGTTTAAGCAATACGAAGAAGACTGAGATAATTAGATATCAGTTTTGCCCTCCTGAATTACTAATTTAATTGCAGAAATACTAAACAATAGGAAATGTATTTGCGAATATAGGGAACTTTGCTCCTGTGACTTCCTTACCTTTTAGGACTATTGCAAATACCATACTGACATTGCTTTATGTGTAATTACATCAGCCTATTGTTAATAGACCATTATATATCACTTAAATATGAATCACAAATAATACGGACAGCTTTTACTTGTCAATGACTAAAACTAAAATCCATCATTTTCAGAAATCAATACCCAGGTAACTTGACTGAAAAGATCACCCATCTATTAACATCTGGATAATATCCAAAACTGCTCCCCAAATTGATTTTCTAGCCATGACTTACCAAAGAAATCTGATTAAATTGAAAGGAAGAAGAATTAAAATGAATAAAGGAAGAGGTGAACTATCTGTATTTAATCTCCAGTTTCATCAGAAATCGATTAACTAGCTGACTTTGGGTCCAAAAGAATTAATTATACTCAGTCTCCAGTATAATTAACAACACTATGGCCATCTCCCAAAATATTCATTAAACAGTCAGGAACAATATGAAATTCAAATTAAAATTGGAAAAGAGATTAAATAGAAGTAGTCATCTCTAAAAAGAATCATACTACATCTGAGATGAAATCATTTGAGCAATTCAAAATATGGAAATACATTTTGTGTTACATTTAATTATCATTAATTCTAGCACTGCAAGCTGGCAGCTATTTTAGGCTCATTACAAGGACTAAAATGGGCTAGAATGTTAATATGAACCTATCCTCATTGGAATAATGGGAATATGCTTCAAAGTTAAGGAAAGTTTAGAAATAAAGTTCAGAATTTCAGTTAATTTCTTGCATTTTCTATGAGAACATTGCATTTTAAATTGTAACAGTAGTTAATACATTGATCACAATTCAAAAAGATAAAAAATAGGAAAATCTCAGCAGTATTTCTTTTCTCAGAGAGAAATTCAGAAACACATCTTACTTTATGGTTTGTTTAAAAATTTGAGGGCTTTGCATTGAATGGATTTAAATTCTCATGGCATTGAATGCCTATTGTTTATTTGATGAAGCAAGTTTGAAGTAAACAATCAAACTTGTGAAGAAATATTATCGCTATATTTTATTAAATATAGTAATAATACATTAAAATACTAGGGTCTGGGGCTAATTGGTAATTGGTTCCTGTACTTGATTGCAGTACAGTAGTTTCTTAGATAAACAATGTTAACTAAAATCAAAGTAAACAAAACTAACTGCCATAGAGTCCCTTCCAACCCCCATTGCGTTTCCAAGGCTGTAAATCTTTATAGAAGTAGGTTGCCCCATCTTCCTTCCGCAGAACAGCTGATGGGTTTGCATCACTGACCTTCTGGTTAGCAGCCAAATACCTTACTCCCTGTCACCTGGGCTCCTTTATCTTCATGGACACCTATGTAGATCCATGCACATAAAATAGTAAGAAACTTCAGTGACAGCCAGAGTGAAACTTCAGGTTGTGTTGTGTGAAATCTTAATTTATGGAAAAATACTAGCTTAACCTTGTATAAAGTTTGACACACTATGTATTCCATGTTATCTGTAAGGATTAAGTTTCCATTGCCCAATTGTTACCATGCACTGGCTGTTCAATACACAACAGAAAATAATAATAATAATAAATAAAAATAAGTTTTGTGGTAATTTTGTTATAAACATAGTCATTGAAAATATTTATTATTTCACTTAAAAACAGTTGAAATGAAGTTAACTGAAATATATCACAGAAAACTTTAGCCAATTAAAAAAATGAGGTTGTGAAATCAAAAAGTAGGAGAAAAAATAGTTAAATTTTTTTGAAACCTGAAGAGACTGAAAAGAACACGTGAGATAAATGTAAGAATTCTATGCAAATAATCAAAACTAGCAAAATAAATATACCAAAAATAATTTAAACTGAATATATGGCTTAAGAAAAATTTATGAAGAAGCAAACATGGGAAAAAGTCTACAGACGAGAAGGAAATAACGTACCCTCGGAAATCCAACGCTCTGAATGAGAGGAAATTGAGAAAGCCTTTCTGCAATTCCTGTCATCACCTGTGTTTCATGTTGCTTTCTACAATGGGCTCAAGGACTCCTTGGATTCATCAAAGCAAAGGATTATTTTTCTATCAGAGTATTGATTAGATGGGCTTAAGAATATCATACCTTGTTCAAACAGAGCAGTTAGAGCATTTAGGTAGTTTTCTGAAAGGATCCTACAACAATTGGCTTCCTGTTGGACTTTCCTTTCTTTTCGGTCATTTTTTAAGTTATAAACATATTTCCTTGCTTTGCTTTTCAAAAGGAACTGCAAAAAAAGTCACTCCCATTTTAAAGGATTACTTGAAAAGATATGGAAAATGTCATTTTTGTTTTTCTATCCCCATTTTCTGTATCACAAGACCCAGTCGCCATGCCATTCCAATACCAAGGACACTGAGCACATCATGGCCCTGTGTTTAAAAATGAGTGACAAGTGCCAGAGATTGTAATACAGAATGCATATTTTCATCCAGTTGTTGGTGAAATATATCCACTGGCACTGGCTGTTGTGGCCAGAGAAATTTTTAAAATTTTAATTTAAGAATTGATTTCTACCTGTCCACCCATCTATCCACCCAAGGCACTTGACTGCTAACCAGAAGGTTGGTGGTTCAAACTCACCAGCCACTCCTCAGAAGGAAAGTTGGGCAATCCTACTTCCGTAGTGATACCACCTTGGAAACTCAAGGAGGGGTCGCTATGATTTGGGACCAATTTGACGGCATATAACAACAACAACAACATCCACCTATATAGCCATGTTTGCCTTCACTGACAACACAGTACTCTATGTGCAAAAGGGTTCATCTTTGTTGTCTATATCTCCCATGTACCTCTCTATGCCTTTCTCTTTCTCAATGCCACCATGTTGATCACTCACATTTGGTATATTGCCAAACAGGTTGAACTATTAGATGTGTCTATGCAGGGGGCTGTGTGCCCAAGATCATGTATAGGGTTGGCAGACAATGTTTCTATAAGTGTATTGGTATGTTCTGTAACAATTCTCAGGTGTATAGGGGAACTGACAAGAGACAAGGTTGTAGTCACTTCTTGGGCACAGCCAACTACCCAGAGGGAGTGAGTAGTTAGACCTGTGGTTTTGGGACCATAGTCACAGGGGACATCAACCTCAATTGGCATAACATACTACTCAAACCATTGCTCCACCTTCTACTTTGGTGAGTAGCTACTGGGATCTTAAAAGCTTGTAAGCATCATCTAGATGCAACGATGGGTCTCTCCTCATCCAGAGAAAAGAAGAATGAAGAAAACCAAAGATTCATGGCAACAATTAGTCCAGATGACTGATATACCATGTGATCCTCAATGTATATGACTATGAGACCAGAAGAACTGGATGGTGCCCAGCTACCACTGTCAACCACTCAGAGGACATCCTGGATAGAGTGGGAAAACAATGTGGAACAAAACTCAAAATCATTTGGTTAAAACAAACAAAAAATGACCAGTTTTGTTGGTCTGATAGAGCCTGGTGCAACCACTGAGACCATGGCCCCTGGCTGCTATAGAATTGAACCCACACATGTGGTATCCAGCCAAACAAAAGACAGGAGTATGAGGTGAACATTTACCCTATGTAGATAGACTCCTTGGAGAGAACAATCATGGGAGAATAGAAGGGCTGTGTATGCACAGGGACATAACTCAGGGGGTAGGAGTGCATGGAAGGGACACAGGGAGGAGGTAACCATGGGGAGGAAGTGGGAGGGAAGCTGTTGCATTGTGGTAAATTGTAGTCAATGTCATGAGACAAAGTATATGTGAACTGCTGTATGGAAAGTGAATTTGCTCTGTAAACTTTCACCCAAATCAAAATTTAAAAAAAAAAGAAAAAAAAAGAATTGATTTCTGCACTTAGACAAATTTATTGTACCCTGAGTTAGCTAGATACATTTTCTCTGATTTTTATTTGTTTTGTTTTACTTTTGACAAGTATTATATTAAGTACATTAACCTTACAGTAAATAAGAATATATGTTTCATTTATACTATTTTTTAAATCTCACATATATGCAGATATATATTTAATTTGCATTAAACCTCCAAGAAATTAAATAAGGGTCTCTCCATATATAGGAAGGTCACTTTCTGACCATGGTGTAGCTTCCAAAATGTTCTGTTTCAAATGAAACCTAGAGTTAGCAAGTGATAGGCACATGTAAATGGACATAATTTTGATGGCATAAAATCAGTGAAAGATATTGTCTTTGGAAAGAAAGGAAATTAACCACTATCACACTATAGTATCCTAAATTTATTTGATTATTTGTTGTTGTTGTTATGTGCCATCGAGTTGGACCCGACTCATAGCAACCCCTCCTTGGGTTTCTGAGGTAGTATCACTACAGAAGTAGATTGCCCCATCTTCCTTCCGAGGAGTGGCTGGTGGATTTGAACTGCCAGCCTTCTGGTTAGCAGTCAAGTGCCTTAG
>NW_006921616.1:1173545-1192982 GCF_000298275.1 Orycteropus afer afer
CCAAGGTGGGGTTTCTATGAGTTGGATTTGACTTGACAGTAGTGTGTTTGGTTTTTGGTTTATAGTAGATAGATAAGAAAACATGAAGTTTATCAAATAAAGTACGATGATGAAATTAGTAAGAAAACTACCAAAACATCAATATAGTTGTAACATAGAAATGTGAAAATTGTAGTAAATGGGAATCTGGGTCTAGGAGTAGAATATTATAAATAAGATCAGTTAGTCTGGATGGTGGAAAATAAATCTGAATCAAATACCCGAATACAATAATCAGAATGTCAATGTACCATGTAAGGGGGACAGATATTACAAGCTAACGAAAAACTAAGTAAAGGTTTAAGACATCATATTTCTAGAAAAACAGAAGTAGAGGTCAAAGATATCTGCAGCTAAATATATTCTTGTTGTATCAACTGGATTTTACCTCTTTAAAGTTACCACACATCTAACAGGAGGTGAGATCAGGAGGTGACTACTTCTCAGTCCCCAAATGAGTATATCATATTGTCAGTACACCACAACTACCATCAGCTTGCAGAGTCAGCCACTTTATCTGGAGAATCTTCAACATCCAATAAACTCAACTTATACCAAGCTGGCTTTACAAAACTTTGGGGCGATCAAACCAGTTTACCAAAACCAAACTCACTGACATAAAGCTAATTCAGACTCAGAGCTACCCAAATAGGTTTCCAAGACTGTAAATCTTTAAAGAAGCCTACGGTCTCATCTCCCTTCCATAGAGCAGCTGGTGGATTTGAACCACCGGCCTTTTGGTTAGCAGCCAAATCCCTTAACCACCAGAGCTCCTTTGTTCTTCTAAAGGTGAGTTCTTTTCCACCCAATGCTCATCCGAGGTTTCTTTCAAGGTTTTCTCAATGTTTTGTTCTCTGCAATTGTGATATTATATGCCTAGGTGTTGACTTTTTAATATTTCCCCCACTTGGGTTCTCTAAGCTTCTTGGATCTGTGGTTCAGTTTCTGTAATTAATTTCAGAAACTTCTTCCATTATTACTTCAAACATTTCTTTTGCTCTGATTTTGCTGTTATTTCTCCTGTTGATATTCCAATTTGCATATGTCACACTTTTGAACTTGTACCATGGTTCTTAGATACTATGTTTCTTTTTTGTCTTTGATTTTTAGTTTTGAAGATTCTGTTGACATACCTTTAAACTCACTGATATTTCTTACATATGTCTTATCTAAGGAGCCCTGGTGGCACATTGCTTGAACTGCTCAGCTGTTAATTGAAAAATTAAAAAGAAAGAAAGAAAACCAAACTTATTGCCTTCAAGTGGATTAGACTCATAACGACACCTCCTTGGGTTCCTGAGGCAGTATCTCTACCAGAGTAGATTGCTCAGTCTTCTTTCCAAGGAGTGCCTGGTGGGTTTGAATCACAAGCCTTCTGCTTAGTGGTCAAATGCCTTAGGCTCTATGCTATCAGAGTGCCCAAAATTAAGTTACTAGGAATATCTTAGCACAGTTGCTAACTCCCAATCAGTTAGATAATAACAATTGAAAAACCATCAAAAAAAGTAAGAGCAAGCAGACAAAAAACATACCACATAAACACATAGTAACAATCACCAAAAAAATGAAAAGAAAGAAAGAAAAAGCCCACGATATCTGGGGAGGGGGCAATAAGAGAAAAGAGGTAGAGTAGGGGAATAATGATGAGAAAAAAGGGAAAAATGCAAAAAGAAAAATAAGGAAGAGGGAGAAACACAATAAAGGAAAAATAAATAAATAAATAAAAAAGAGAAAGAGAGAACCAGGAAAAGAGAAGAGAAAAAAAGCCAAAAACTAGAACCTGGGAAGGGAAGAAGAAAGAATAGCAATAAAAAGGATGAAAAAAGAAGAAAAATGGTAATAATAATTTTAAAACAGACAAAAACAAACTAACAAAAAAAAAAGGAAAATAACTCTGGGCAGGACACCCGGACTCCATCAGAGCACATGGACAGGGATGGAATTCCTGCCAGCCCAGAAGGTGGGTGGGAGTGAGGGATGGCTGCACCTCCCTTCACCAAGAGGGTGTGGGAAGTAAGAGTAACAAGGGGAATATCACACCTTTCCTGTCATTTGTGTTTGAATGTCCTTGCGGCCCCCAGCAACTGGAGCCTATTCTTAAGTCCCTGGAATCTGGGGGAATGCCGTCACTTTAAATATCCAAAATGATCTAACCGCTTGTAAACATTCAAAATGGCTGCTTCCTCCAGACAGGCAAAAGCTCACAACTCATCCCTTCTCCCTCTTCTTTGCCTCCCCTTTTATTCACCAGCCACCAGTGCAGTCCTCCATGCAGCCCCTGGCTAGCAGGGTTGATTTTTAGGTTAATTCTTAGGTCCTAACACCACTTGGCAATATCCAAACTGCCTGTGCCATCAGGATCGCTGACAGACCACAGCTCCATATGTCTCTTTTTTCGGTGTTCTCATGCAGCTTCTTCTACTAGTTGGAGTTTATTCCACTTCTGTATCCTTCCTTTCAAAGCTCAGAGCTCTAGGATTATCTTCAGTATCTGTGTTAATTGGTTCCCCTTTTCTTTGTTGAAGAGGGTCTGTGTAGTTTGTCTGCCTATTCAGCCATCTTTCACCAATCCTGGAGCTGAGTCACACATATATTTTTGCATGTCATCTACTTTATCTATTAGAGTTGAAAGCATAATACACATATTTATTTTAAATTGCTTTTCTGATAATCTAAAATATTTGTCATATCTAAATATCTACTTTCCTTCTTAAGACTGTGTTTTTTCATAATTTTAGGATGCAATAAGATGTAACTCTTAACTATATACTTCAAGACACAAGAAAATTTAACTCTTAATCAAGAAACTGAATGGTCAGTAGAGACTGTAAGGTGACTCAGTGGTAGGATTAATAAACACAAATTTTAAAGCAGTTATGATAACTACTTCTTGGAAATAAGAAAAGGAAGAGGTGATGGTTATGAATGACCAGATTGGAATTCTCAGTAGAGAATCTAAAAGTATAAAGCAGAAAGAGCTGAGAATTCTAGAACTAACAATGAAACATCTGAATTTAAATAAATAAATAACAACAAAGAAACATTAGAGGACTTAACAGTAGATTGGAATCAATAGCAGAAAAGATCCATGACCCTAAGATAGATCATATAAATCATGTAAACCAAATACTCCTGTAAAAAATAATAAAGAAATTAATAAGTAACTTGTGTGGGATTTCTTTTTCACACTTAAAGTGATGAAAACCTTTCAGACAAAATTCAGGAATTACAGAGAAAAAATAATAAATATTATTTGTTGTTGTTGTTGTTACGTGTCATTGAGTCAGACCTGACTCAAAACAACCCCTCCTTTGGTTTCCAAGGCAGTTGTTTTTGTTGTTGTTTTTGCTGTGGAGTCAGACCCAACTCATAGTGACCCCTCCTTGGGTTTCCGAGGCAGTATCACTATGGAAGTAGATTGCCCAAACTTCTTTCTGAGGAGTGGCTGGTGGGTTTGAACCACCAGCCTTCTGGTTAGCAGTCAAGTGCTTTAGGCATTACACTACCAGAGCTCCAAGGCAGTATCACTAAGGAAGTAGATTGCCCAACCTTCCTTCTGAGGTAGTTATAAAACATTTATTTTGGAAAAAAAAAAGCCACAGAAAATGAAAAAAAGTAAATTCAGAATATTGTAATCTTTACCTTGAAATGATTATATCTTTAATACATAGGATGTCACTACTAATTGATAAGCAAAATAACAGTAGAAAAGTGGGCAAATACATGAGTAGATAAATCATTCAACTGCTCTTACATTTTGTTCATAATAAGTAAAGTTTAAATTAAAACTACATTGAGATACAATTTTTCACCTATCAGTTTGCCATAAACACTTTTTGATACGTTTGGTAATAAAGCTAAATCTGCAGTAACATATTCTCCTACATTGCTAATAATTGATATAATCTGTAGGGCAGACTCTTGGGTATGAATTATTAAATATACAAATGTATATATTCTTTGAGCCAACAATTTGGTTTTTTGTATTTATCTTGTTTGCACACAGGCAACATGAGATGTAATTAACATTTTAATGTCCAGGTTGCTTTAATGTTAATTGCATCATGATCAAGTGTTTGAGATTAATCTCAATTTTATTCCTGATAACCTAACTGAATCGGGTATCATATATCCACACAATGTAATGAAACACAAAGTTTAATACCCTTAAGTAATTTTTCTATGTTCTTCTTTTGAAAGAACTCAAAGATAAGTGATTGCTATGCATTGAATTGAGTCTCTCCTCAATGTGCTGCAAATCCTTGCCTCTCTGCCTGTGCCTACAACTCCATTTGAGAAAGGAGTGTCTTTGTTATATTAGCAAGATGGGATTACTGTAAGGTGTGTCTCGAGTCAATCTTTTCTGAAATATAAACATATTAAACAAGCAAGAGAGAGAAACAGTGGTGGAGTTAGAAGGATGCCCAGCCCCAGGAAGGTCCCAGGAACAGACTCAAAAGAGAAGGACTAATTTTTTTAAAGCAACATGTAACAAAAATTAGCATAGCATGCTTACTAAAATACCTTCAGGAGAGAGGCTGGTTGGCAAAAACAATGTATAATGTACAGGTTATTTGTGGATAAATACAGTACTCACATCATGACCTTATGTGCAGATACAATGATTTAATAGTATAGCTGTCACTATCATTATCATCATCATTATCACGCTGGGTAGCTCACAGAACTGAGGGACATATTGGATGACCCAGGAATCTATGTGACTACAGTTGGTCAAACTCCTGGCCACAGGGGCAGTCTGATTTGAAGGTTAAGGAGGATACTGCTCACACTCTTGTTGACGCTGCCATCACTGTTATCACTGCTATATCTCCAATTCTAAACTTTAAATTTTGGTGCCGATACTATGTGTAATTTTGTGTTATACCTTTCCCTTTACATCAGTCTTTCAAAAATCAAAAAAAAAAAAAAGCATACAGTCATCCTTCAGTATTCCTGGGATATTAGTTCCAGGGCTCCCCCCATGCTCAAGTTACTAATATAACAGGGCATAATATTTATCTATAACCTACCTACATAGTCCCATATACTTTAAATCATCTCTGTTGTTGTTGTTTGTAAAGTGCCATCTAGATGGTGCTGACTCATAGTGAGCCTATGTATCACAGAACAAAACACTGCTCAGTTTTGTGCCGGTCTCACAATTCCTGTTACACCTGTGAGCCCATCACTGCAGTCACTATGTCAATCCATCTTGTTGAGGGCCTTTCTCTTTTTCCCTGACCCTCTACTTTACCAAGCATGATATCTTTCTCCAGAGAATGGCCCCTTCTGACAAAATGACCAAAGTAGGTGAGTTTAAGTCTGGTCATTCTTGCTTCCAAAGGGCATTCTGGCTGCACTTCATCCAGGGCAGATTTGTTAGTTCTTCTGGCAGTCCATGGTGCTTTCAGTATTCTTCACCAACAGCACAGCTCAAAACATCAACTCTTTTTGCTTTTCCTTATTCATCGTCCAGATTCCACATGCATATGAGGCAACTGAAAACATCATGGCTTGGGTTAGGCACACCTTAGTCGTCAAGGAAACATATTTGTTCTTCAGCTCTATAAAGAGGTCTTTTGCAGCAGATTAGTCCAGTGCAATAGGTCATCTGATTTCTTAATCCCTGCTTCCATTGGTGTTGATTATGGAACTAAGTAATATGAAATTTTGACAACTGCAATCTCTCCATTTTCTGGTAGTGTAGTGCCTAAGACACTTGACTGCTAACCAGAAGACGGATGGTTCAAACCCCCAGCTACTCCTTGGAAGGAAGAGGGGGCAATCTACTTCCACTGTGATATCGCCTCGGAAATCCAAGGAGGGGTCGCTATGAGTCAGGTCTGACTTGAGGGCACATAACAACAACACAACAAATTTCTCCATTTACTGTGATGCTGCTTATTGGTCCACTTGTGTGGATATTTGTTTCCTTTATGTTGAAGTGTATTCCATACTGCAGACGATAGTTTTAATTTTTATCACTAGGAGCTCTGGTGGCATTGTGCCTAAGGAATTTGACTGCTTACTGGAAGGCTAAAGGTTCAAACCCACCAGTCTCTCCTCAGAAGGAAGACTGGACAGTCTACTTCCATAGAGATACTGCCTTGGAAATCCAAGGAGGGGTCACTGTGAGTCAGAACCGACTCTACAGCAATGAGGTTTTTTTTTTTTTTTTTTTTTTTGAGTGCTTCAAGTCATCTTCACTTTCAGCAAGCAAGGTTGTGTTATCTGCATATCTCAGGTGGTTAATGGCATCATCTCTAGATTACCTATAATACCTAATACAATGTAAATGTTATGTGTTGTTGTTGTTAGGTGCCATTGAGTCATCTCTGACTCATAGCAAACTTATGTACAACAAAATGAAACATGGCCTGGTCTTGTGCCATCCTGACAATCCGTTCTATACTGAGCCCATCATGTGGCCATTGTGTCAATCCATCTTTTTGAGGGCTTTCCCCTTTTTCATTGACCCTCCACTTTACCAAGCATGACATCCTTCTCAAGAGAATGGTCCCTTCTGACAACATGACCAAAGTAGATGAGATGATGTCTGGCCATTCCCACTTCCAAGGACCATTCTGGCTGCACTTCTTCCAGAATAGATTTGGCACTTCTTTTAGTAGTCCATGGTACTCTCAGCATTCTTTGCCAACACAACTCAAAAGTGTCAACTCTTCTTCAGTCTTCCTTATGCATTATCCAGCTCTCATATGCATAAGAGACAATTGAAAATACTATGGCTTGGAATAGGTGCACCTTAATCTTCAAGGAGACATCTTTGATCTTCAGCACTTGAAAGAGGTCTTTTGCATCAAATTTGCCCAATGCAATACATCTTTTGCTGTCTTGACTGCTGCTTCCATTGGTGTTGATTGTAGAACCAAGTAATATGAAGTCCTTAGCAACTTCAATCTTTTCTCCCTTTATCATGATGCTGTTCATTGTTCCAGTTGTGAGGACCTTTGTTTTATGTATATTGAGGTGTAATCCATATCGAATAAGTGTGGTGAAAGGATACAACCCTGACACATTTCCTTCTTGATTTTAAACCATGAAGTATCACCTTGTTTTGTTTGAATGACAGCCTCCTAGTCTATGTACAGTTTCCTCAGGAGTACAATGAAATGTTCTGGAATTCCCATTCTTCTCAATTTTATTCATAATTTCTTATTGAATGTTTTTGCATAGTCAATGAAACACAAGAAACATCTTTCTGCATTCTTTGCTTTGAGCCAAGATGCATCTCACATCAGCAATGATATTCCTGGTTCCACATCCCTTTCTGAATCCAGCTTGCATTTCTGGAAGTTCTCTGTCAAGATACTGCTGCAGCCATTTTTGAATTATCTTCAGTAAGATTTTACTTGGGTGTGATATCAATGGTATTGTTTGATAATTTTCACATTCCGTGGAATCACCTTTCTTTGGAATGGATACAAATATGGATCTCTTGCAGTTAGTTGGCCTAGTAGCTGCTCAAAATCTCTTGGCATAGCCAAGTGAGTGTCTCCAGTGGGGCATCCATTTATTGAAACATCTCAATGGGTATTTCATCAATTCCTGGGGCTTTGTTTTTTCAATTCCTTCAATGTAGCCTCAAGTTCTTCCTTCAGTACCATTGCTCTTGATCATATGCCACATCCTGAAGTGGATGAACATCACCAAATTCTTTTTTGGTAAAGTGACTGTGTATTCCTCCCATCTTCTTTTGATGTTTCCTTCATTATTCAAATTTTGAGCACAGAATCCTTCAATATTGCAACTCAAGGTTTAAATTTTTTTTCTTCTGTTCTTTCAGCTTGAGAAATGCTGAGCATGTTCTTCCCGTTTTATTTTCTAACTCCAAGTCTTTGCACATTCCATTATAATAATTGGCTTTGTCTTCTCTATCTGCTCTTTGAAATCTTCTGTTCAGCTCTTTTATCTTGTCATTTCTTCCATTTGCTTTAGCTACTTTCCATTCAAGGGCAAGTTTCAGAGTCTCTTCTGACTCTATGTAAAGAGCACTATATGCTCCCTTCACCTTTGAAGGATTGGTTTGACCATTTAATTGCTTTTTGTTTTCCCCAAATATTTTTGATCTCCATTTGATTAGATGTATGGATGGGGAACCCATGAGTGTGAAACCATGGATATGGAAGCCGTGGATACAGAAAGTGCAGATTTTGAACCTGCGGACCTGGAAGGCTGATTCCATATGCTGAGTAACTAATTATTATCATTTGCTATTTCTTAGTCAAGGAACATTCAATGAGATAAACTTCCCACTTTGACTTCCACTTTAGGTCACCTAATAGATCCAAATATGGGCACAAAGGACTTAGGGCAAATTTCAAAAATGTTCTCAATACTTTACTCTTCTCTGCATCTGTGTTCTGTGTCAAATAACTTTGTAGTGTCCTGTTTCTCTGACTTGGAACTTAGCCAAGAGGCTTGAATTGGTCATGGGGATGCTGGTAGAAATAAATGAAACAGAAGCTTGAAAGGGTCTTGAATATTGTAGCTTGTTTGCTTTGCTATCATCATATGAAAGACAAGCCAAGGGTAGCCTGGAAGATAAAAGCACATGGACCGGGGCCAAACCACAGATGAGTGGGTTAGCCTGCTGACTGAATCCTAGACTCATGAGTGAGCCCAGCTGACTCCAACAAGCCTAACTTTGATCAACTGCACTTGGCAGATGTTTGAGCAATAAGCATTGCTATGTGCAACTGAGGTGTTTTCTGTAGTCATTAGGCAGCACTCTTGTGGCAATAGTTACATGAAAATTTCTAAAAGAAGGCTATTCTTATCAAGTACCAAACAAAAGTCACTGCCATTGAGTCAGATCCGACTCATAACGACTCCTCTTTGGGTTTCCGAGGCAGTATCACTACAGAAGAAGATTGCCCAACATTCCTTCCACTCTTATCAAATAGTAAACTGATAAAATATGTAAATAGTACATGTCAGTATGCCAATTGAGTGATAACATAAAATGCTATGCATGCATTTAAAGGCATTTAAATGAATAAAAAAATAGAAAACTGTATCTAGATATGTGGGCAGTGTCATGAAAACCAAGGAAAGAGAATGATGGACACAGGAATTCATAGAAGTAGAAGCAGTTATAACCTCTAGGTTTAAAATAGAGACAGTAGTGTTACAGAAACTAGAAGCTAGAGCCATGAGAGACAACCCACCAATATGAACTATAACTGGAAATCAAGAGTGAAATGTTACAGAAGCAGGAGGAAGCAGGGAGAAGTAAATATTCCAACCTCTTTCTTTCCATTTCTGCTTCCCATTGGTAGCCAGAAATTTTAACCTGACTTGTGGCTTCCTGATGGAAGATCATCCTCCACAGAATAGAACAAGGTGGAAAAGGGGTAGGGATGGAACATGGATGGCATATATTTTCTTCATTAGCTATGTATATTTATTGAATAACGCTATATTATTTGAGACACCGTCTGCTTCAATGGAAACAAGTAAGTAGTAATTTACTCTAAAGATAGGGAGAAATGTGTAACCCAAAGCTATGGATGCTTCGCATCTCCAGAATTGTACCAGAACTAGGGGATAGACTGGTGTATGGCCTTTCTTTTCTATATTTCTTGTTAACTCCTCTCTGTTCCAATCTACAGGTATCATTTCATCACACTTATTTAATATGTAGGCTGAGCAAATAATCTGAGAAGCCAGACTATTTGGAGAAGAATGTGGCATCAGGTTTGGAGAAAAGCTCATTAATTACCTGTGATATTCAGATGACACACTTTGCTAACTGAAAGTGAAGGTGATGTGAAGCACTGACTGATGAAGATCAAAGACAACAGTCTTCAGTATTGATTACACCTCAACATAAAGAAAATAAAAATCCTCACAGTTGGACCAATAAACAATATTATGATAAATGAAGGAAAGCTTGAAGTTGTTAAGGATTTCGTTTTACTTGTATCCAGAATCAATGTCAATGGAAGCAGTAATCAAGAAATTAAAGGATGTATTGTAAAGACCTCTTTAAGGTGTTAAAGAGTGGAGATGTCACTTTGAAGACCAAGGTGTGCCTGACCCAAGCCATGGTATTTTCAACTGCTTCGTATGCATGGAAAAGCTGGACAATGAATAAAGAAGATTGAAGAGTAATTGATGCTTTTGAATTATGGTGTTGGTGAAGACTATTGTGTAAGTATATCGTGGACTATCAGAGGAAGAAACAAATCTGTCTTGGAGGAAATACAGCCAGAAGTTTCCTTAAAGTGAGGTTGGTGATACTTTGCCTCTCATCATTATGTCATGTTGTCAGGAGGGACCAGACTCTAGAGAAAGACACCATGCTTGGTAAAGTAGAGTCAGAGAAGAAATGGAAGAGTCTCCACATGATGATTGACACAGTGGCTACAACAACGTATCAAGCACAGCAATGATTAAGGATGACGCAAGGCTGGGCAGCGTTTCATTATGTCGTACCTAGGGTTGCTTTGAGTTGGAACCAACTCAACACCACCTAACAATAATAACTAACAGAGGGTACAAACTTTGAATTGGACTGGGGGAGATAATTGCATTATGAAAGCAATACATCAACAACAATAACAAAAACATATAAGAATACTTTGTTGAACTTTCAGCCAGGATATTTGCAAGTTTTATCATAATCACATCAGCTAATCTGTAATTAGCTCTTTATTTAATTCAACTATCTGTTAATAACACTCTTTATTCAATGCAACATTCAATGAAATTTTTAAGTAAAAATAAAAAATAAAACATCAGCAACTTTGATTTGTGCATATACCATATTATTAATTCACTTTTAAAACTGTACACTTTGATAATAGGAAAGATTATAATGAATCTTTAAGACACATAAGTAAAAATTTATATCCTGCAATAATTTCAGTAAGTGGGATATATATATATATCAAGTAAACAGTAAGGATTACAGCTATTTGTTGAGCTTTAGAAAAAGATTAATTTTTTTGAAGGTGAAAAGGATAATTCCATCATAGTTAGCCTCAGTCAGTTTTTATCACTCACTGAATGAATTATGTCAATCAGTGCTGACTGCCCTGCTTTAAGGCAAAAGTGATATTGAATAAATTTCAGATGTTTTGATTCACTTTATACAACAGACTTCAGCCTGAAAAACAAATAGTAAACTCGCAAATTCATCACTTCTAATATCACTTATGACATTATATGAAATATCTAAATATTTCTGGGACAGGTTTAGCAATTTATTATGTATGATGAATTCCGTATATTTAGAAAGCACTAATTGTACAAAATAATTGATGCAAACTAAAATATAAAAAGAAAACTAAAAAAAAATTATTTGGAACACTGATTTTAAAAATTGAATGCACTTTTTTTAGGGCAGTTTTCCGTTTACAGAAAAATTATACAAAAATACACGTAGTTCTTATATTCCCTTTTCCCCTCTGTACACATTATCTCTCATTATTAACATCTTTAATTAATGAAATTAATGAAGTGCTTTTGTTACACTTGGTGAATCAACATGTAGACATAATGATTAACTAAGTACATTATTATCAATATAAACTAATATTTCACATTAGGGTTCACTCTTTGGGTTGTAGAATTCTATGGACTTGACAAATGCCTAGTGTCAAGTACCCATCATTACATTATCATGCTAAATAGTTTC
This sequence comes from Orycteropus afer afer, assembly GCF_000298275.1. Lineage (NCBI taxonomy): Eukaryota > Metazoa > Chordata > Mammalia > Tubulidentata > Orycteropodidae > Orycteropus > Orycteropus afer. Next base: position 1,185,250 of record NW_006921616.1, read on the forward strand.
ACTATCCTTGTTGTTGTTGTTAAGTGTCATCAAATCATCTCTGACTCACAGTGACCCTATATACAACAGAAGGAAATACTGCCTGGTCTTGTGCCAGCCTCACAAATTTGCTGTAGCTGAGCCCATTGTTGCAGCCACTGTATCAGTCCTTCTCACTGAGGGCCTTCTTCTTTGCTGACCCTCCACCTTACCAAGCATGATGTCCTTCTCCAGGAAATAGTCCCTTCTGACAACATGGCCAAAGTAGGTGAGACAAAGTCTGGCCATTCTCGTTTCCAAGGAGCATTCTGGCTGTACTTCTCCCAGGACAGATTTTTTTAGTTTTTCTGGCAGCCCATGATATTTTTGGTATTCTGCACCAACACCACAACTCAAAAGCATCAACTATGCTTTGGTCTTCCTTATTCATCATCCAGCTCTCACATGTATATGTTGTTGTTGTTTGTTGTTGTTTGCCATCAAGTTGGACCCGACTGTATATAGATGATTGAAAATATCATGGCTTGAGTTAGGCACACCCTAGACTTCAAGGAGACATCTTTGCTCTTCAGCACTTTAAAGAGGTCTTTTGCAGCAGATTTGCCCAATGCAGTAGATCATTTGATGCCTTAACTGATGCTTCCTTTCGTGTTTTTTGTGGAACCAAGTGATATGAATTTTTGACAACTTCAATCTTTTCTCCATTTAACGTGATGCTGCTTTTTAGGCCAGTTACGAGGATTTCTGTTTTCTTCATGTTGAGGTGTAATCCATACTGAAGACTGTAGTCTTCAATCTTTGCCAGCAAGTGCCTCAAATCATCCTCTCTTTCAGCAAGCAAAGTTGTGTTGTCTGCATGTCTCAGGTTGTTAATGAGTCTTCCTCCAATCACTATCCTTAACAAGCCTAAATTCAGCAAACAGCCATACCCAGATGGATCCACAGTTTGAAACAGACTCCAAATTGAGTTCAGCCTCCACGGTCTGAGCTCAACCAGCCCCAAATAGCAATAGTGGCAAAAAAAGAAAAAAAAAAAAATTAAGGACACAGAATTTTGAGGGGTTTGCTAAACAGAGAAAGCTAACTAATGAAAAAAACCTGAATTTCTGGCAGTGTCTTTTGAATTGGATTTCAAGAGGTGAGCAAACTGAGAGAAAGTAGAAACATGAGTGGAATTCTAATATATGTTTGGGAAGATGGCAAAAAAAAAAAAAGTGGATAAACTGTCACTCACAATTTTTTTTGAAGATAAAAATCTACCCAGTGCACTTTTAGACTAAGTAAAAGTACTTAACAGCAGGCTTTTGTGAGTGTGATCAATATGACCCATGTTGTTGTTGTTATTTGCCGTCGAGTCGGCCCCGACTCATAGCGACCCCTCCTTGGGTTTCCGAGGCAGTATCACTACAGAAGTAGGATTGCCCAACCTTCCTTCCGAGAAGTGGCTGGTGGGTTTGAACCTCCAGCCTTCTGGTTAGCAGTCAAGTGCCTTAGGCACTATGCTGCCAGAGACCCATACCAGAACGCAAACCTGATGAAAGGCTGTACCTAGCCAGGGAAGAACTTAGTCAACCTGGAGTCTTGTTAACAACAGTAGGTGGTGTTCTTGTAAATCACTGAATGCTGGAGTTGTTTGTGAAACAACAAAGATAAACTTTACTGCAGGACATGCAAGATGTTGGAACATATTCCAAATAAGCCATTTTTTCTTGTTGGGTGATGTTTCACTTTAAAAATCATTGTATTCTGGAGTTATAATAAAGGTTTGGGAATAAGGGGAAAACTTTGAGATAAAGAAGTAAGAGTAGAAACTAAGGAAATGAAGGTTGATATATTAGGACTAGGGTATGTTGAGGGAAAAGTTATCAAAAAGTATGAAATGATTTGATGAAAGAAATAAAGAAGTGTAGACTGTGAAGCGAAGACGTATTGATGAACAAGAAAGCTGTGTGTGTGATAAGGGACAATGACCAGAAAGATAGAAGAGAAACATGAATGACATTCGATAAGTTTGAGGTTGGATAAATCAGCTTAATCGTATTCTGAAATATTATAGGAAAATTATACTGAAGCAAGGATTGGAATAAGTGAAGGTTTGGAGCACTGAGATTTTTGTAAAATGCTATGCTCAGTCTGAGCCAGGTAAAAACAAATTTCTTCCCTAAGTCTAAAACATGCATTTACAAGGTATATTCCCAATATTAAATAAACTCAAATAACAGAATAGTCAGTGATGTACAAAACAAATATTTATTTCCCTTAATATTGCTCTTTTGCTTCCTTAATATTTGAATTATTCCAAAGTATTAATCTTTATTGTATGCAATGTCTACTATACCGAAAAAAAAAAAAAAAAACAGACAACACAACTCAATTTTCCTGTCTTCTATTCATTAGAAATTAAGCAACTCATTTACTCTCTCTCTGATCCTTGTTTTCCTTTCCTCCCTCCACAATAAAATGAGCTACTGTTGGATGTACTTTAAACCTATTTAGATTAAACAGTGGTGCACTTCCCCGATTGCTTGTTATTATTATGATGATTATTTGTTTACAAGATTGAATGTGAATGTTACCAGTGTCCTTCGTTCTGTAGATGGCGTTGCTTTTCCAACGAAGTTTAAAAATAAATAAATAACAAGAAAGCTTTTAAAAATGCCCTGGCCTATGGCTTTGAGGTTTGGAGTAATCATAGCAGAAATGCTTTGCTGGCTGATTTCATGTTATGGACTGGGCTCTTTTCTCCAAGCACAGTCATAAAATTGCTTTGCCATATTTTTCAATTACCAATAAAACCTGTCAAAGAGCCATGCTCAAAAGTGAGTTGTTAGCTGAAGTCAGCTCTTTTAGTTATATTTAGTGGACCCACAGTACTTCTTGCATTTAATATTCCAACTAAGATGTAAGCATCCAAACAATTGCCTGTTACCCTAATGTCACATAATGCTTTAAATATTTTTATTCACCTGTTCCCAATGTAATCCACTCAGACATATTCTAATAAGAGAAGTACTAATCATTTCCCATCACAGATGTTATCCTAGGGAAAATAAATTACTGTAATATCTGAAGCACAGCATCTGATGTAAGCATATGTCAGTCTAATCGAACTATATTGTTATGAAGCTGAGGACTTTTTTTGGGGGGGTTCGGTGCAGTAAAGTAGGGTAGGTGCTGCTGTACATGGTATAAAGGTTTCTGATGACAAACCTGAGTCCATGTCAATCGTTAGTACTGGAAATGTCACCTATGACCTGCAGAGGAAGGCAGAACATGGTGCCATGCTATTTACAGAATTAAAAGCACAAGTGATGATACCACCGAGGCGAGCTGATGTCCACGCTGAAAGAACAACCCATGAACTGCATTGATCAGTGTCCTTGTCTGTCCCATCAATATCCCAACAAGACTGTGATGACAAAGTGCATCATCTGCTTCCCTGTGGGTTTCAGGGAACCAGAGACTCCTAAATGAGAGCAGATACTTGGCCTCCAATGACATCCTTATTTTGTAGACAGGGCAGTGAAGTCATATGCTTCTTTACACCATTGGTTCACTCTTTTATAGGAGTGGCCTGTGATTATGTGAAGCAGGAAGATGAAGGGGACCAAAAAATATGGAAGATAAAATAATCGTTGAAAAGCAAGAGGAGCTTTCCATTGCTGTGCATAACTATGTCTCCATCTGCACTTGCACAGAACAGCTTTTGTGTGTCATTCCTACAAGTCATTGACTGCACAGTGGTTTAGTAAGGAATGTAGGCTTTGGAACAAAGCAGAGTGTGTGCACACCATCAGCCATCATCAAGCTGTCCAATTTCCTTCTTCATGCTGGAATAAAAGTAAAAATATAGATTTTACAGAAGGCTTGCTTAAGAGAAAGGCAATGATGTGGAAATTCCTTGTACACTCTGTGGAAAACTTTTTTCTTTCCCCTTCCCTTTTTTTATTATCTTATATTACATAAATAAAATGAATCTTCTACCTAATATGTCTAACTAAAAGTTTGAGATGAAGATGTCATTGATTAGAAACTGGTTCTGGAATTCCTATGAAGTTTGGAAATTTTTCTTAAGTTGTTAAATGATGTGCCATTGTATGGATATACCACAGTATATTTTCCCGTTCATTTACTGAAGGAGATCTTAGTTGGTTCCAATTTTTGTCAGTGAAGATGAAAGTTCTATAAACATTCATGTATAGATTTTTGTGTGAAAATAAATTTAAGAATTAGTTGAGCAAGTAGTAAGTACTGGGAAGTACTATTGCGGATCATATGGTAAAACTATTTTTAGTTTTTTAAGAAATTCCAACTGTCTTCCAAAGTGGCTGTACCATTTTGCATCCCCATCAGAAGTGATGAGATTTTTTTGCTCCCTAGCATTGGTTATTGTAAGGTATTTGTATCCTAGCTATTCTAATAATTGTCTTGTGTCATCTTATTGTTGTTTTAATTTGTAATTATGACAAATGATGTTGAACAACTGCCACCACCACCAAGAACTACCTAGGCATCATGATGACTGAATGTCATATGAGCATCCTGGATGAGATTCATCAACAGAAAAAAAAAAAAAAATCAGGTTAAAAGCTATGGAAGTCTAAAACACAAACAAATAAAGTGAATCTCTTAATTATAATATCATATCATCATTTCTTCATTAATTTTAATGAATGTATCATACCACTGTAAGGTACTAAAGATGGGGCAACCTGGGTGTTAGATATATGGAAAGTCTTTGTACTATGTTCAGAGTATTTCTGTAAATCTTCAATTGTTCTAATTTTTTTTTAATTAAAAAAATATTATGCTGAATGATTGTCAAATGGGTAATTTCCTGAAATAATGCAAACCTGGACTTTGTCATATTAATTTATTATTATTATATTATAAAATAGGATATAAAGTAAGGTCTACCTTCATACCCTTGACACTCCAAAGTTTATTTGACTCAGTTCATAAAATTCTAACCCATCCTGTGTCCTTGTCTTCTAGAAACTCAGAGTATAGAAAAAAAAACTTTTAAAAAATTTCATTCCAATGGTAAGTCCTATAAAGGAGACAAGCCAAGGTTGCTACAGAACAGATAATGGATATCCTAGCTCAGCTACAGACATTACAGGGGCTTCCTGGAGTAGAAGGTTTCCATTTGACTCTTGAAAATAGGGAGGAATTACTCAGCCTAAGAAGGCGAGAAAGAGTATTTCAAGAGAAATCAAGAGGGAAAACAGTATTACAAAAACTGCAACAACCACTTGCAGAAACATGAAATTAGACCCACACCATAGCCCACACAAAAAAATATCAAGTTAGATCAAAGACTTAAATGTAAAACCCAAAACTATAAAGCTCAACAAAGATTAAATAGGGGCAAATCTAGGGTCCTAATTTGTGGCATAAACAAACTATCAAACATAACCATAAATGTACAGGCAGTGAAAGAGAAGCTGGATGACTGGGACTGTTTAAAAATTATATTCTTATGTGCCTTGAAAGACTTCTCCAAAAGGGTAAAAAGAGAACCTATCGATTGGGAAAAAAATATTTGGCTATGACATATCTGACAAGGGTCTTATCTCAAGAATTTGTAGAAGAGTTCAATGCCTCAAAACCAAAAAGACAAACAATTCCATTCAAAAATGGACAAGGGACATGAACAGACTTCACTAAAGATGATATCCTGGTGGCCAACAAACACATGAGGAAATGCTCACAATCATTAGCTACTGTTGTTGTTGTTGTTATGTGCCGTCGAGTCGGCCCCGACTCATAGCGACCCCTCCTTGGGTTTCCGAGGCAGTATCACTACGGAAGTAGGATTGCCCAACCTTCCTTCCGAGGAGTGGCTGGTGGGTTTGAACCGCCGGCCGTCTGGTTAGCAGGCAAGTGTCTTAGCCACTATGCTACCAGAGCTCCCCATTAGCTATTAGAGAGATGCAAATCAAAACAACAATGAGATTTTATCTCACTCCACCAATAGTAGCAAAGTTCAAGACTGAAAATAACAAATGCTGGTGAGATTGCAGAGAGATTGGAACTCTCATACACAGCTAGTGGGATTGTAAAATGGTACAGCAATTGTGAAAAATGGTATGGGATTTCCTTAAAAAACTGAAAATATAAATGCCATTTGATCCAGCAATTCCATTAGTAGGTATATATCCTAAAGAAGTGAGAGATAGGACATGACTAGACATATGCACACACATGTTCATCACAGCACAATTCACTACAGCAAAGAGATGGCAACAACCTAAATGTCCATCAATAGATGAATGGATAACCAAACTACGGTACATTCACACAATGGAATACTATGCTACATTAAAGAATAATGAAGAATATGAGAATCATCTCACAATAATGAATTTGGAGGGCATTATGCTAAGTGGAATAAGTCAATTGCAGAAGGACAAATATTGTATAATCCCATTACTGTAAAAAGTCAAGGAAAGTTTTACTTAGGGAAGGAAACTCACTTTATAGGTTACTGTAGATGGGAGGGAAGGGGAGAGGAAGTTTCAGACTAGTTGGGGTCACAAGTTGATTTGGGTGAGGGGAGGGATGGTGTGGAAAGAGTCTGTGACCATCATGATGACATTGGGAAAAGGAAGGACACTTAAATGTGGACATAAAGTATAAACAACAGAGGCAAATAATAGTATATGAACAATACAACATTACCACTAACATCAAACACCAGGCTACAGATAAATACATAGAAAAGTGACAAGATCAGGTGAGGGCTGGTGAACAGGAATATACCCTAGACCAAGGATACATTTAGCTGTAGATAACCTTACATATGCACTTGTACATCAAAATTAGCTATACACATTACAGAAGCAACAGAAGACAGAGTTGGAGTAACCTCTCAGAGACAACCAAACACCTTGAGAAAGAGAATCACCAGGCCAGCCGACTTGGGTCCATAGTCTCAGAGGACATCAAACTCAGTAGGCACAACATAGTACATAAACATTTTGTTCCACAACCTACTTTGGCAAGTGGCAACTGGGGTCTTACAAGCTTTGGACCAACCATCTGAAATGCAACTATTGGTCTCCTTACATCCAAAGCAGAGTGAAGAAAATCAAAGGCACCTGGAAACAATTAGTCCAAGGAACTGATGGATCCTAAGACCAGAAGAACTAGATGATGTCTGGCTACCAATGCCAACCACTCAAAAAGGGATCAAAACTGGAGATCCTGGATAGAGTGGGAGGAAAAATGTGGAACAAAATTCAAAAACACAGAAATTACCAGGATTGCTGGTCAGATAGAGTCTGGTGGAATCCCAAAGACTAGGGTCCCAGGTTACCCTTCAGGCCTGGAATTGACTCATTCCCATGAATTGGCCCTAGCCCGACAGTAGAAATGTGTACATGCAGAACACCTATCCCAGGGTGATGCACCCACCTACTCCAGGGAGATAAACCCCTTGGAGCAATAAGCCACGAGGCAGCATTCACACAGAGGGAAAGCTGGACAGACAGGAGTTCCTAGTTAGGAGGGGTACAGGGAGGGGTAGTCACTGGGATGGGACTTGGAGTTTGTTACAGTCGGGGACAGTAATTGGGGCATGAAATGCACAGAAACTGTTGAAAGTAAAACAAATTTTGCTCTATAAATTTGCACCCAAAGCACAATAAAATTAAAAAAAAAAAAAAAACTGCAGTAATTAGAAGCTATTCTGTTTGTTGGACTATTATATCTGTAAAGATTCTAAAAGTTTATGTAGGAAGTAGGTTATG
>NW_006921616.1:1193082-1193911 GCF_000298275.1 Orycteropus afer afer
GGCTCGAACACTTTACTAACCTAAAGTTTGACGGCTCCAATCCACCCAGCAACACCTCAAAAGATGGATTTGCCAATCTGCTTCTGTAAAAATTACAACCAAGAAAATTCTATGGAACAGTTTTAGTCTGCAATACATGTGTTTGCCTTGACATCAATGGGTTTAGCTGTTAGGTTTTCCATATGGAATGCTGAATAGCTTCCTTTCCTTCTCCAGGCTAATTGATCTGCTCTTGAAGCATGTGAGTTAGCTCCATGTGTGTGCTGTTATTCCAAAAGTTGTCAAAAAAATAAAAGTACTTATTTTTTCTGATCTGCTTTTATGCATGTGTTTTCCATGAACATTTTAATATAGAATTTGGCTAACACCTGGGTATTATTGGAAATTTGCCTTCAGAGATGTATTTAAGAATGGCTGCTATGAAGAATAAACGTATCATTTTTCTCATGTGAAAGAACATACTAGAGTTCTTTTTTTTTCCAGTTGTAGAAAAAAAATATGGACATAATATAATTACACAGATATTATGTCACTTATTTCACATCAAACATGATCTCAACTACTTCTAAGTTCTCTGTCTTTCTAAGAAAAAAGGAACATTGTTTTTCATATATATGTCCATATATAATATATATTTTCATATTGTTGTTGTTATTATGTGCCATAGAGTCGGACCTGACTCATAGTTACCCCTCCTTGGGTTTCCGGGCAGTATCACTACGGAAGTAGATTGCTCAACCTTCCTTCCAAGGAGTGGCTGGTGGGTTTGAACAGCCAGCCTTCTGTTTAGCAGTCAAGTGCCTTAAGCACTATGCTACCTGAGCTATAT
>NW_006921616.1:1194046-1212622 GCF_000298275.1 Orycteropus afer afer
CTATATTAATTAATATTCCTTTAAAATATAGAGAGTGCATTTATGTCTAGATATTTGAATAATCTTTAAGGCATTGATTTCTGTCTGTGTGCACAGAATGCTGAAGACAACGAGGGTGGCCTGAACAATAACTAAAGGACCAGTTGCTGACTCTGTAACCCACAGAGGTGCACAGAGACAATAGGGCCTCATCAGACCTGCTCACTCTCCCATTACTTTCTCTGTGTGTTCAAGTAAATATCCTATGCATTGCTCTTTTTCTAATGGTAATTTCTTAATTAAGTTCATAGAGGCAAGCTCTGTGGATGTGCATCTCATGGTGTGAAGAAAATATCACCCACCAAGTTACACATCCCCTACTGAGGTGATTAAATTAACAGAACTGTAATTAAATGAACAAGAACTGTTGGTTTCAGAAGCTTCCCTTACACAGTATTTCATAAAGTGATTAAAGTGAAAGACCCTCTTAAGCCAAGACTTTCTACTGCTTTCGTGTTGCATAAACCACAATAAATGTTAGTTTGTTAACTTTCATTTATATAATGGGGAACATTAGGTAAAGTCTTCTAGACTACATCAAAGATACACATTCAGAAATAAGCCATTTATTTATATGATATTATTATATGTTGTTGTTGTTAGGTGGCATTGAGTCAGCTCTGACTCCCAGAAATCCTGTGCACGCCAGAACAAGACCCTGCCTGGTCCTGTGCCAACCTACCATCCTTGCTGTACCCACCCTTCATTATAGCCACTGTATCAATCCATCTCATTGAGAAGATTCTCCTCTTTAGCTGATGCTCCACTTTACCAAACATGACGTCCTTCTCCAGGGAGTGGTCCCCTCTAAGAACACGACTAAAGTAGGTGAGACAAAGTCTGGCCATTCCCGTTTCCAAGGAGCATTCTGGCTACACTTTCTCCAGGGCAGATTGTTCGTTCTTCTGACAGTCCATGGTACTTTCAGTATCCCTTGCCAACATCACAACTCAAAAACATCAACGCTTTGGTGTTCCTTATTCATCGTCCAGCTTTCACATGCATGTGAGGCTATTGAAAATACCATGGCTTGAGTTAGGCACACCTTAGTCTTCAAAGAGATACTTTGCTCTTCAGCATTTTAAAGAGGTCTTTTGAATCAGATTTGCCCAGTGTAGTACATCATCTGATTTATTGACTGCTGATTCCATTGTTGTTAATTGTGGATCCAAGTAATATGAAATCTTTGACAACTTAAGTTTTTTCTCCATTTATCATGATCATGCTTATTGATCCAGTTGTGAGGATTTTCATTTTCTTTATGTTAAGGTGTAAGCCATACTGCAGACTGTAGACTTTAATCTTCATCAGTAAGTGGTTCAAGTCATCTTTACTTTCAGCAAGCAAAGTTTGTGTTGTCTGCATATTGCAGGTTGTTAATGAGTCTTCCTCTAATCATGATGCTGCATTCTTCTTCATATAGACCAGCTTCTCAGATTATTTACTCAGCATACAGACTGAACCACTATGGTTAATTTACAACCCTGACACACTCCCTTCCTGATTTTAAGCCATGCAGTATCCACTTGTTCTATTTGAACAACAGCCTTCTGGTCTATGTACAGGTTCCTCATAAACCAATTAAGTGTTCTGGAATTCCCATTCTTCTCAATATTATCCATAATTTATTTTGACCCACACAATCAAATTCTTTTGCATAGTGAATAAAACACAAGTAAACATCTTTCTCGTATTCTTTGCTTTCAGCCAAGATCCATTTGACATCAACAATGATATTCCCTGTTCCATGTCCTCTTCTGAGTCCAGCTTGCATTACTGGAAGTTGACTGTCAATATACTCCTGCAACCATTTTTGAATATGTTTAGCACAATTTTACTTATGTGTGGTATTAATGATATTGTTCGATAATGTCAACGTTCTGTTGGGTCAACTTTTTTTTGGAATGAGTATAAATATGGATCTCTTCTAGTCAGTTGACCAGGTAGCTATCTTCCAAATTTATTGACATAGACCAGTAAGTGCCTCTATGACAGCATTCATTTATTGAAACATGGGTATTCTGTTAATATTTGGAGACAAGTTTTTGCCAATTCCTTCAGTGCAGATTCTATTTCTTCCTTCAAACCATTAGTTCTTGTTCATGTGCCATCTCCTGAAATAAATGAACATAGACTGTTTATTTTTGGTACAGTGTTTCTGTGTATTCCTTCTATCTTCTTTTGATGTTTCCTACATCATTCAGTATTTTGCCTATGGAATCTTTCAACTTGAGGCTTAATTTTTTTTTCTTTTTTTACTTCAGTTCTTTCAGTTTCAGGAATGTCAGTCATGTTCTTCCCTTTCCGTTTTCTAACTTCAGGTCTTTGCCATAAGTGACCGTGTCTTTTCAAGCTGTACTTTAAAATTTTCTGACTCTTATCTTGTCATTTCTTCCATTTTCCACTGGATAGTTTCCATTTAAGATGAAGTTTCAGAGTCTCTTCTGACATCAGTGTTGGTCTTTTCTTCCTTTCCTGTCTTTTTAATGATGTTTTGCTTTCTTCATGTATGATGTTCTTGATGTCGTCATACACTTTGTCAAGTTTCCAGTCATTAGCGTTCAATGCATCAGATCATTCTCATGTGATCTGTAAATTTACTTATGCTCATATTTTGGCTCTCCTGGATTTCTTTTAATTGTCTTCAGCTTCAGCTTTAACTTGTATATGAGCACATGATGGTCTCTTCTTTAGTCAGCTCCTAGCCTTGTTTTGGTTGAAGATATTGAGCTCCTCTGTGGCTTCTTTCCACAGATGTAGTCAATCTGATTCCTGTGTATTTCATCTGATGAGGTCTTCGTGTATAGTCACTGTTTATGTTGTTGATAAAAAGGTTTTTGCAATGAATAAGTTATTAGTTTTCCAAAATTCTATCGTGCAAGCTCCAGTGCCATTTCCATCACCAAGCCCATATTTCCCAACTACGGGTGATTCTTCTTTGTTTCCATCTTTTGCATTCTAATCAGCAGTAATAATCCACACATCTTCATTACATGTTTCATCAATTTGAAAGTGCAGAAGTTGGTAAAATCTTCAATGCCCCCATCTTTGGCTTTGGTTGTTGGTCCATAAATTGAATAATGGAGACAAGTTTTTGGTCCATAAATTGACCAAATTTATATATGAGCACATGATGGTAATACATCAGACAGTATTTTACTGCTATTCTTAAGGTTTTCCCTGGCCAATTCTTTGAGAAATGGATGACCCTTCCTTCTGAGTCTGTCTTAGCCTGGAGGTTCCACTGAAACTTGTCCACCTTGGGTGACTCTGCTGGTATTTGAAATACTGGTGTCATAGCCTCCAGCCTCACAGCAACACTCAAGCCACCACAGTGAGACAAACTGACAGAGGAGTGGTGGATTATGTGCTCTCTCTATATAATATATATAATATTACATATTTTATATTTATATTGTCTCACAACAATAGTTAACCATGATCCATGTATAATTTTGAATTTCTGTAATTTTTAAAATATTTGATAATATATATATTTCACAAAATATGTACTTCATAATTTTGCAAATTACAATGGCTAGCTATCATTTTTCTTGATAATAGTTCATTGAGTGTGTTATTAGAGGGTTTATAGAGTTGTAAATATGGGAATTTACAGAGTTTAGGGAATGGCTGAAGTTAGAATCTTTTTAGTAGAGAGGAAAGAGTACTTATTGACTAAGAGCACAGATTATGTACAAGTAATAGACCCCTCAACCTCCTCTGTTGAGATCCTGTATGGGGATTAACGTTTCAAACAGCCTCTAGTATATTTCTCAGGTCGTATATCCCTGTCTATTGTGACCTAGTCCTTCAGTTACAATACTCTTGATAATATTCAATCTTCACTGGAGCAGTAAGTGGGAGGAGAGAACCTGCTTTTGCATTTGCACCTACTTTTCACTTCAAAACTATCTCATTATTCAGCATTTCTTATTTATGACAGTAGTAGAAAATCTACTATTTGGTTATTTTGTGCATTAAAGATGTATGTCTGACAAAAAAATGAATACTCGAGTGTGAGGCAAGAGTAACATTGGCTGTGGTAGCTAAGGTTATGTGTCAACAGATTCACAGAGTTTTGGCAGTTTTGTAATGATGAAATTTGGCAGTTATGTAATGATATAATTTGGCATTTATGTAAAGATTTTACATAATCATTTATGTAGTCATTTTCTATTTTGTGATCTGACATGGTCATCCTTCATTTTTGCATAAGCCTTATTTTCCCGTAACAACCTGGTCTTAGGAACCTGACCATAGTAATGAGTGAGGAATAGGAGCACTGTTTCTGTTGTCCCATGCCTCTCATGGGCTTTGCGAGGGGCAGTTCTACTTTGAATTAAAAGCATGCTGGATTTGCCACTTATTAGCTGGGCAAACTTTGCTAGATCACTTAATTCATGCGAACCTTGGTTTTAACATATATAAAACTGGACAATAACTGTGCTATAATTTGGGTCCCAGAAATAATAAATGCAAAAAGCAGGAATTTTGTTTGGGAATCAATCAGAGGAAAAGGAAATGAGAGTGAAACGTGGACTGAGGAAGAGTCAGTAGAAGATTCCATAAGCCCATTGAACTCATTTCCAGAAGACCTCTGGGAAACTTGGAGTGCGTTCTAAAATTATCCATCTGAAGGTAGGAAGCTGGGATTTATTTGTTATCTCTTTTACCCCTAAACTCGTGATAAGTTTGCACTGAGTTGATTCTGAGTCCCGGCGACCCCAGGAATTTTAGAGTAGAGCCTTACTGTCGGAGCTTTCCTGTAGCTGATTTTTCGACAGTGCACCCTCAGGCCTCCCTTCTGATGTGTTTCTGGGTGGACCCTTCTGCCCCAATGTTCAGAGAAGGCTTGAGGCAGTGAGATGCAAACACTCAGGGTGTGCTGAAGAGAGAACCGTCAGCATGGGCCAGAGCTCCCGGAACTGCCCACTGCAGGCACTGCTGAAGGTGATGTGGGCGCCAAGGCCAGTGGCTGTTTATGGAATTGTTTATAAGTTTAAGTATAAAAAAATCTGGCAAGCATTTAGACGAGTGTTGGGAATTTGTAGCAGGTACACAATAAGCAGTAGCTTTTATGAGTGTTCTTTTTTGTCATTATTATGAAGGTGCTCCTTTGTATTATTCTGGAATGGATTGCTTGCTTTGACACAGCTAATGTTCTCCTTATTCTCTCATATCGACTGAGTGTGAAAGACTTCACATCTGCTAGTTCACAGCCAATCCCACACATATACTGCACCGGATGTCACTAGATTAGATAGCTATAGGCTACATCACTGTTTCATTTCCTTTATAAGGGTCATAATTTTGCTTATTATAAAAATAAATTAAAAATTCTATTTTAACTCCCACTTTAAATTGGTTCTAGCAATGCACTGCATTAAATTACTCCCATTAAGTGTGGGTGTTGTTGTTGTTTTGTTAGGTGCTGCCGAGTAGGCTCTGACACTTGGGGACCCGATGTGCAACAGAACCAAACATTGCCTGGTCCTGTGCCGTCTCATTAGCTTGCTATGTGTGAGCCTGTCCTCTCAGCCACTGTGTTAATCCATCTCATTGAGGTCTTTCCTGTTTTCACGGACCCTCACTTTACCAAAGGAGCTCTGCTGGGGCTGTGGTTAAGGCTGTGAGCTGCTAACCAACATGTAGGCGGTTTGAACCCACCAGCTGCTCCACGGCAGGAAGATGAGGAAATCTACTTCCATAAAGATGAGGGAATCCACGGTAAAGCCTTAGAAATCTGATGGGGATTCTGATTCTATGAATTCTATGATTCTATGAACCAGAATCGAGTAGATGGCAGTGGGTTTGGTTTGGTTTTTTACTTTACCTAGCATGATGTCCTTCCTCAGGGACTGGTCCCTGAGTAGCAAGACATTTGAATGGCATAATGCAGTTTGCCTGTCAAAATACCTACACTGTTGTTGTTGTTGTTGTTTGCCGTCGAGTCGGCCCCGACTCATAGCGACCCCTCCTTGGGTTTCCGAGGCAGTATCACTACGGAAGTAGGATTGCCCAACCTTCCTTCCGAGGAGTGGCTGGTGGGTTTGAACCGCCAGCCGTCTGGTTAGCAGGCAAGTGTCTTAGCCACTATGCTACCAGAGCTCCCACCTACACTGTAGGAAGCCCTTTTATTACTGAATAAAGCACTCTTTCTCCTCATCCCTCCATTTGCTTTGTAGGAATTTATATATGTTCTAGTTCCACTATCATTGCATAGGTGCTGTTTCTGTATTCTCACATTGTCCAGTTAGTTTTTTCAAGGTTGTGCAATGTCATTTGTCCCCCTTTTCTCCCTCACATGGTACAATCTCAGTCACAGCTGGCATGGTTGGTTGGTTTTTATGTTCAATTTCCCTAAGATTCCTCCTCTCTTATTAACATGGTCCTTAATTCAACTGTGTGTTCCATAGCTTGTACTAGATGCAGGATGTAGTGTCGCAAATATGGCAGACTCTATCTCTGCCTTATTTATTTTCTTTCCCTATTTTTCAACAGCTCCTTAATTAATGGTTAATCTCCGTTCTCTATTGACTCCTACCATTCATATAACATCTTGCAATAACTTTGAAACTATATTTTAAAAAAATAGACAACTTTATTTGAAATAAGCAGGAGGCACAATTTGTATATTGAGAATAAGCTATGTGAAATATAACAAATTGGGTAAAGAAGATAAGTTTAAGGCAATGATTACAAAGTTGATAACTGTGTTTCAGAGTTA
Organism: Orycteropus afer afer; assembly: GCF_000298275.1. Lineage (NCBI taxonomy): Eukaryota > Metazoa > Chordata > Mammalia > Tubulidentata > Orycteropodidae > Orycteropus > Orycteropus afer. The sequence goes on from NW_006921616.1 coordinate 1,200,816, forward strand.
GTGGGCAATTTTTCACTTTGTCTGTATTTATCTCAGTGTTCTTAATTTACTTTTTATGCATCATTATGTATGTTATTATTTTATTTTCAATTATAGTATAATTTATATAAAACAAACCCTCAAATATTAAAAATATAACTTTGCAGATTTCTGTATATTTTTTACTCTTCTAATCATCATCCACAGTAAGTTACAGATCATCTCTTATAAATGTTACAATATTTTAAAAAGTTGTTATATTGAAAGGAAAAATTGTATAAATAGCTACATTTTTTGACTCAATGATACTAATGCAGTTTTCATAAATTTAAAGTATATCCAAAATTTATGCTAATGATTAATACTGTTCATATCACTCTTGCATACTATTAACCTGATTCAACCATTAGCACTCATTTACTCATTTTACATAATACTTTTTCTCTTTTTCAGGATCTAGGAGTGTGGAAAGCTTTTCTTAGAAATTCATTTTCATGAAAATAGTCAGTATTCAATTTTAGATATACCAATGCCAAGTTCTTTGTTATGGATATTTTATTTATACACATCCAATAACATTATTTATTTAAAATCATAATATTTACATTAATGATTAGAAAGAATATTTAAATATCTGGATTTTTTCTGCATAGTATATTAGAAATGATTACAGTTATCACATAGTGCCACGAATAACCTTGCTTTTATTCAAGATGATCATTCTAAACATTCCATCTAATCTAGTCTTTTGACCCTTTAAAATATGTATAGCCACCTTATTGTCTTTTCATTGCATTAGAGGTAAATCTTGTTCTGACTCTCAAACTAGTCTTTGTTATCTTTTCTAATCTTTGTCCAACAAAGGGCCCTGACTTCCCAACCCAAATGAGTATATATTCTTTTCCATTTTCTGCATATCCTAAGGTTCCTTTTTTACATATGATTACATTCAATGTGCTATTCCTTAAATTTTCTATTAAGTCATCTTTCAACAGACCAACCTGTACCTTTTGTCTGAGCATGTGTACCATATACAGCCTGCCTCAAGAGAACATGCTAAATATTAAATTACACATATCAATTTACTTGATGATCACTCCTAGGATGGAATCCCTGAACAATGCAAATGATTAATAACTTGATTATTAAATGAAAGGCTGGAAGTTCAAACCCAACTAGAGGTGCCTTGCAAGACAAGACTATTGATCTGCTTTTGAAAGGTCACAACCTTGAAAGTCCTACAGAGCAATTCTACTGGGCACACTCGGGGTCAGCATAAGTCAGGATAGACTACACAGCAACTAACAAAACACTAATCCTAAGACAACATGAGATGCTAAGGTAAGAGTCAGTGTTCTAGTCATCTGTGTATTCTTAGGTGTTGTTGGAATGTAGCACGATGGCTGAATATAACAACAAATGAAAATATCTTTGTGTATGATTTAGGCTGATGTTTTCCAGTGTTATATTCTGGCAAAAATTTTGACATGAAATGTGTGTTTTATTCTTGATTTTTCAAGCACTTGTGAAAAAAAGTGTGTATCTAACCATGAAATTATTTATGACAAAAAAAAAAAAAAAAACCTATTCCTTTGTCCAATGTGGGTGATGAGAAAACTCAGTACTTTAATGATGAAAGAAGCAGATTGGACTTGCAACATTTCAAGAGTAATTTTCACTTATAGACTTGTTTTCTAAGCATTTGAATTAATACAAAATGCCCCAAATGATAGGAGACTAGGTTTCCTGCATTAGCTAATGCTTTGTCAAGTGACAGCATGCACAAATGTTGCTTAGTTAAAATCAAGTCCTGAGCCATTTGGTGAAATCTAGCAAAAGGAAGATGCTTTGATATGTTAATGAGTTGATGTGCTATTAGTGAAGTGTTGATATCAACTCCAGCAGAGGAAATGGTTATTGCACTTTGTTTCATTTAATTTCCATGCCTTACTTGAAAATCAATATGAATGAAGAGAATGCCAGTCTTTGTTTTGGAATACTCAGTGTTCAGGGGAACAATCGATCTTTGCTTTGTTTTGCTTTTCCTTAGATTTACTCCAGATTTCTAAACAATACATCAGTGTTCATAGAATTATATGTTGCTTTTCTGTCATGGTCCTCTGCTCTCACGCACTAGCCAGTTTTATTGAGTGAATGAGTCCAGTGCTATATTGTAGACCACTTTCTACTAATAATAGGTACAATTTATTGAATTCCTTCTGTACTGGATATTTCCTATGGATTATCTTGAATAAAAAGATCTATTCAAGAACATCATTACTCATAGAGTTTATAAAGTTTCCTATCGTTACACATTGAAGAATTATAGAGAAAGTGGTTAAACTCACGTTTACCTTGTTCTTAAGTCATGCAAAGAGTTAACATGGTAGACTCCTAACGGAAGAGCTGGAGGTCTACATCTGCCCAGAGGTGCTTCTGAAGAAAGCTTTGGTGATGTCCTTCAGATAAACTCAGCCTTGGAAAGCCCTATGGAGTACAGTTCTACCCTGACACACATGAAGTCTCCATGAGTTGAAGTGGACTCAACTGGCAACTAATTGTTTAGTGGTTACCTTATATATGTATACATATATAAATATACATATAATCAGCATATGTGTGTAATAATATAAATAAATGTACACACACAAACACATCTCTACATATACATTCAATGTTTTGTTGTTGAGAGCTGTTGAGTTGGTTCTGACTCACAGAGACCCTATAAGTCATAACAGAATGAAACCCTGCCCAGTCCTTTACCATCCTCACAATATTTCCTATACTTGAGCCCATCTCTTCAGCCACTGTGTCAATCCATGTCAATGAGAGTTTTCCTCCTTTTTTGCTGACCTGCTGTTCTACCAAGCACGATATTCTTCTCCAGGGACTGGTCCCTTCTGACAATATGACCCAAGTACATGAAATGAAACCTGGGCAGCCTCCCTTCTAAAGAGGATTCTGGCTGGACTTCTTCCAAGACAGATTTGTTTGTTCTTCTGGCAGTCCATGGTATTTTCACCACAATTCAAATGTGTTAATTATTCTTCAGTCTTCCTTATTCATTTTCTTGTTTACACACATAATGAAGTTATTGAAAATATCATGATTTTGGTCAGGCACACAATAGTCTTCAAAGTGAAATCTTTGCCCTTTTACACTTTAAATAGGTCTTTTGCAGCATATTTGCCCGGTGCAATATGGCTTCTGATTTCTTGACTATTGCTTCCGTGAGTGTTGAGTGTGGATCCAAAGAAAATGAAACCCCTGACAACTTCAATCTTTTCTCTATTTATCAAGATGTTGTTTATTGCACCAATTGTAAGGATTTTTATTTTCTTTATTTTGAGGTATAATCCATACTGAAAACTGGAGTCTTTGATCTTCTTCAGCAAGTGCTTCAAGTCATCTTCACTTTCAGAAAGCAAGGTTGAGTCATCTGCATATCACAGATTGTTAATGAGTCTTCCTCTAATCCTGATGTCATGTTTTTCCTCATAGAGCCCACCTTCTTGGATTACATACATCATCAGCACACAGATAGAATAAGTATTGAAAGCTTACAGCTCTGACACATACCTTTCCTGATTTTCAACCATTCAGTATTGCCTTATTTTGTTTGAATGATTGCCTCTTGGTCTATGTACAGGTTCCTTATAACACAATTAACTGCTCTGGAATTCCCATCCTTTGTAATGTTATCTGTAATTTGTTATGATCCACACAAATACCTTTGCATAGTTAATAAAACACAAGTAAACATCTTTCTAGTAGTCTCTTTCAACCAAGATCTATCTGACATCAGTAATTATATTCCTCATTCCATGTCCTCCTCTGAATCCAGCTTGAATTTCTGGCAGTTCCCTGTCAATATACTACTGCAATCATTTTTTTTTTTTTTTAATTACCTTCAAGAAAATTTTACTTGCATGTGGTATTAATAATATTATTCAATAATTTCCACACTGTGGTGGATCACCTTTCTTTGGAATAGGCATAATAAATATAGATTTATTCCAGTTAGTTGGTCAGTTCTAAATTTCTTGGCATAAACAAGTAAGTGCCTCCGTGCTGCATCCTTTTTTTGAAACATCTCAATGGGTATTCATCCAATTCTTGTAGCCTTGTTTTTTGCTAATGTTTTCAGTACAGCTTCAACTTCTTTCTTCAAAACCATTGGTTCTTGATCACATGCTACCTGCTGAAATGGTTGAAAGTTGACCTATTCTTTTTGGTACAGTGACTATGTATTCCTTCCTTCTTATTTTAATGCTTCCTTCATTGCTCAATATTTTTTCCCATGTTGTTGTTGTTAGATGCCGTCGAGAAAGTTCCAACTCATAGTGACTCTATGTACAACAAAACAAAACACTGCCCGGTCCTTCACCAGCCCCACAATACTTGTTATACCTGAGCCCATCATTGCAGCCACTGTGTAAATTCATCTCATTGAGGGACTTCCCCTTTTACATTGACCCTCCACTTTACCAAGCATGATATCCTTCTCCAGGGAATGGTCCCTTCTTATGACATGACCAAATTAGGTAAGACAAAGTCTGGCCAGTCCTGCTTCTGAGGAGCATTCTGGCTGCACTTCCTCTAGGACAGATTTGATAGTTCTTTTGTCAGTCCATGGTACTTCCAGTATTCTTCATAAGTACAACAACTCAAAAGTATCAACTCTTCTTCAGTCTTCTTTATTCATTGTCCAGCTTTCACATGCATATGAGGTGATTGAAAGCACCATGGCTTATGTTAGGTGCACCTTAGTCTGCAAGCAGACATCTTTATTCTTCAGCACTTTAAAGAGGGCTTTTGCAGCAGATTTGCCCAGTGCAAGACATCATCTGATGTCTTGACTACTGCTTCCATTGGTGTTGATTGTGGAACCAAGTAATATGACATTTTTGACAACTTCAATCTTTTCTCCATTTGTATTGATGCTGCTTATAGGTCCAGTTGTGAGGATTTTCATTTTATTTATGTTGAGGTGTAATCCATACTACAGACTATAGTCTTTAATCTTCATCAGTAAGTGCTTCAAGTCTTCCTCACTTTCAGCAAAGTTGTGCCATCTCCTTCAATAATGCAATTAGAGGCTTGATTTTTTTCTTCAGTTCTTTTAGCTTGAGAAATGCCCAGTGTATTTTCCATTTTGGTTTTCTAATTCTAGGTCTTTGCACATTTGATCATAATACCTTACTTTGTCTTCTTGAACCACCCTTTGTAATCTCCTGTGAATTTCTTTTAATTCCACCATTTTTCTGTGAGTTGGTCATATTGTGGGGGCTTGCCTATTGCTCTGATGCTGGAAGCTATGTCAGCAGAATTTCAAATACCAGCAGGGAAGCCCATGCTGGACAAGTTTCAGTGGAGCTTCTAGACTAAGACTGGGATGAAGGATGCAACCATCCACTTCTGAAAAAATTGGTCACTGAAAACCTTATGAATTTTAGTAAAACATATTTGTATCTACTGATCATGAAAAAACAGTGTAAAGAAATGTGCTATACCTGCTTTTCTCACGTGTCCTGGCAAAGGTCTTATCATTGTTGTTTTATAGATATGCTGAGATTTCTTAAATAAAGATAATTGTGTCATTTACAAATAAGGATGATTGTAGATCTTCCTATCAACTCTGGATCTCATTGACTGAAAGATTGATGGCTTGTTCTACTAGCTAGGCCTTCCAGTATGATGTTGAATATGAATGAAAGAGAACATCCTTGTTTTATTCCAGCTGTTAAGGGTAAAGTATTTAATCTTTCATCAGTAACTGTGATGTTAGTTGTAAATTTCATTGTACATATACTTTATTGTTGTTGTTGTTATGTGCTGTCGAGTTAGCCCCGACTCATAGCAACCTCTCCTTGGGTTGCCAAGGCAGTATCACTATGGAAGTAGATTGCTTAACCTTCCTTTCGAGGAGTGGATGGTGGATTTGAACCAACAGCCTTCTGGTTAGCAGTCAAGTGCCTTAGGCACTATACTGGCAGAGCAAATTTCCTTTTAGTTCTACTTTGCTAAGAGTAACGATGATTGTATATTGCATTTTGTCTAAAACCTTAGAAGATTGATAACCAGATATGCTATGTGGTCTTTGATTGGAGTCTACTTAATAAAAATAAATAGTTAAAATATTGGGGGAATAATTGATGATATTCAAATATCCACAAGACACCAAAAATTATATATTTAGAATTTATTGTTCAGTTTTTAGGCATAATTTTGAAAATTTGACCTTATTCTTTCATGGTTCTTATTCAGATATTTAAAGGTAAATGACTCTATAATCTATAAATGGTTCAAGGATTATTACAGCAAAAAATTAACAGTGTCTGTCAATACATGTGTATAGGGGTGTTCACTATGGTTTCACTTTTATGTACATTTGATCATTTTCATTGTAAAAAAAAAGTATATTTGTTCAAGTATCAGAATTGCTCTCCACACTATCTTGGACTGATTCATTACCATAATAATCTCTAAAGTCTCACTTTACTGGGTTATGTCTACTGATGTTTGAATCACTCAGTTCTTTACACATACATATTTGTTGTTGTTGTTAGGTGCCCTTGAGTCATCTCCAACTCATAGCAATGCTATGCACGGCAGAACAAAACACTGCCCGGTCCTGAGCCAGGTCCATGATTCTTGCTATACTTGAGCCCATCACCACTGCCACTGTGTCAACCCATCTGATTGAGGGCCTTCCCTTCTTTCACAGACACATACATATTTAAGACATATATTCCGGAAAAGTCATTTCCAAGAAGTAGCTGTATTTTTTAAAATATAAACAAAAACCAAACCAAACTCACTGCCATTTAGTTGATTCTACTCATAGCAACCCCTCCTTGGGTTTCCCAGGTAGTATCTCTACAGAAATACATTCCCCAATCTTTCTTCTGAGGAGTGACTGGTGGGTTTGAACCACCATTCTTTTGGTAAGCAGTCAAATGCCTTAGGCACTATGCCATCAAAGCGCCTAAAAATATAAACAGTAAATCTTTAACATCAGAAGTTATTTTACATTTTTTGGTTTTGGTATGTTTTGTTTATGAAGTTTTATTTGGTTTTCTTATGCTTAAAACAGAAATGGAAAAACTAGCTGGTAAGATGCCATCAGCCATTGGTGATCTAAATTATAAGTCAGGAAATAAGAACTGATATTTGCTAAGAAGAATCTGGAGATAAAGGAACTAGTTTAGTCAAATCCTACTAATGTAATGTAGACCCAGAGCAAAAGTCAAGAAATTAGCATCTGCCCAAAAAGATTATTTGCTATCAAAAATTTTGTCTATATTACATGAACTAAAAGAGACTTTAAAAATCTACCCTGGAAACTATTATTGGGTTAAAACCTCTGGACAGCAGAGATTGTATTTACACAGCAAATTTGCATCACTCCACAACCTGTGTTTATTGTATGTTGTCATTCATCCTGAAGTGCTTCATAAATCAATATGCAAAGGTTGTGATGCAACCATTGTCATTTCTGAAATGCACTTCATTCGTTATGCATACGTACATTGCAGTTTATGAATTTCAGGATATGGCATAGTAGTCCTCAAATGTCACTTTGACTTGGAAACACTATTTTTTACGGCTTCATGCAAACAAAATGACAGAGTACTTGTTCTGGTGTCTGTGACAAATCGGTCTTTTCAATAAATGGAGCTCTAACTGGTGCACTTCAACTTGCACACAAAGGCAAAAAAAGTAAATATCAACTAAGGGTTAGTGAATGGGAGATGTGTATAGTTAGCAAGAAATTTATAAGGTGACCATATATATAGGAAAACCTATTTTGATGCTATATGAGAGAAATAAAAAGTATAGCCTCTGTCCTTGATGACCATACAAATAAATTTGCATAGACAAAATACATCCATATTTAGATTTGAGTATTTTCCTTACGTGGCATATCAACCGATTTGAACAAACATTGACTCGAGCTCAGTTTACAAGTGCTGAAGGATTGCAGTGAGAACAGAACAATTAGAGCAGGAAAGATTTTAGAGATTCCTGAAGGAAGTAAATTTGAGCCAGAATTATATTGGTAGAAAGGTTAAAATGCTCCTAACGCTGGTAGACTTATCAGTACACTTAATATTATTTGAATGTATATGTTTATATGAACAAGGAGCTCTGGTGTTGCAGTGCTTAAGGCATTTGAATGCTAAACAAAAAGTTCTTGGTTAAACCCACCAGCTGCATCACAGAAAGATAGATGCAGCAATCAATCTACTTCTGTAAAGATCTACCACCTTGGAAACCCAAATGTGGGTCACTATGAGTCAGAATGAACATGATAGCAGTGGGTTTGATTTTCTGGGTTATGGATGTGAATGAATGCATCTGAATCTATATGCTGTAATTTTTAATCATTTCTTACTCCATGAGATGACCATTTATTCACTCATCCATGTATTCAACCACCCTTTCAATCATTCACCTATGATTTATTGAGTACTTAATATATGCCAGACAATGTGATAGAAGTCAGTGATAAATTAGGGAGTAATAAAACCTGTGTCCTCAAAAGATGATCACCATTGTTAAGATAATCTGTTTCCGCAGTCTTGAAACACTCACAGATTTAAACATCTGATAGATACATATTTAAATCCCCAATAGCTGAGATTTGGACAATGTCTGTTTGCAACTATGAATGATTGTTCAGTAAATTCCTAGCATTCTATGTGATACTTTTTGCCTGAGAAAGTACAGTCAGAGTGCTTCTTTGAAGCTAAGATGGTGTGACTTTGTCTCATGGAACTTGAAAGTGTTATCAGGAGGTACCAGTCCCTGGAGAAGGACCCCGTGGTTAGTGAGATGGATTGACAAAGTGGCTGCAACAATGGGCCCAAGCGTAGCAACAATTGGGAGGATGGTGCAGGACTGGGCACCATTTCCTTCTGTTGTCCGTATGGTTGCTGTGACTTAAAGTGGACTCGGCAACACTAAACAGCAACGACAACATGGATTAGATTGGTTTTCAGCAATCAACACAACCCTGGAGTGATTACAATGAGTTCCCTTCCATTTCTGAAGCCTGTACTAGTAACAATGCTATCAACTCAATATCATGAAAATATTGGTAGCCATACTCTTTAAAATATCTGTGGAGAAAATGTTTACATACTGAGTTATATTTTCAAATTTATTTTATTATGAAATGGGAGGTATACTAATATAAAGGCAACTTTCCCTCAAAGTAGAATAAATTACATTTTAAAATGCAGGAAAAAGGAGAAAGGAAAAAGGAGAACCCACAGTGGAAAAAAACAGGTGAAATAAGGAGTATGGACTCTGAGAAGAAAGAACATCAGTGACATAAACACCAAAAGAAAATAAGAACACATTTTAATCCATATTGCTGATTATGATTTCTAAATAATTTGGAAGAATGGGGAATAAGAGCAGAGTTTCCCTGGGTATGTTTCAACCTGACATGATCTTTCTTTTACCCTTTTATCACTTGTATGTAAATATTTACCTTTAAAATTCTTCTTTACAATTCCCTGAGTCTACACAAAGTTCTATGATTCTTCAGGAATGCAAATAGGATTCCGGGTGCTATGGGAAAGTCATTGGATCTGCTGTCAAACTTATGATTGAATATCAGTTATACTGTATTATAAGAAATATGTTCATAAATAAAGTTCATGTATACTATATATATATATATGTTGTCACCTTTATAATTATACAAATCTTATACATTATAGGTAAACACACAAAGTGTTTCTTTCTGAGTGATATAGTAAATATACATTTCTAGGCCACCAATTAGAATACAAACTTTGACATAGGATTCTATAATTTTGAATGCTTCCAAGGTCAAGAGACTGAATCCACATCAAATTAGAAATTAGCACTGAATTCAAAGATAAAAATCAGGAAATTTTGAATTTGGCAGCCACACACACACACACACACATATATGCGTATATATATATATATATATATATATATATATATATATATATATACACACACACACACACACACACACATATATATATATATATACATACTCTAATACATTCAGATAAAATGATGCTATGCCCAATTTCCTTCTCCAAAGAAAAGTATTTTGAAGGGAAAGAAATGTTTATTTCCCTAGACCACATTCTCCATCAGAAATCAAGGTAATGATATAACTCAATGCTATTGGTATTTTAGAAAATAAGTATGCTTCTTTTTCCTAATCCACTGTCCACAAATTGTTTTACTTTTCCCAAAGGTTTTATGGAGAACATGTTATTAAAACAATACTTTTCATCTCATTCTTTAAATAGACTTATCAATAGAAGTAATTTTGTGTCCAAAGTTACTTTGCTATTACATATGTCCCAACATTTTCAATAATGAGATTGAACTGATATCCATACTATGAGATTGCAATGCTGGGATAATGAAGGACTGGAAATATTCATAACTTTTTTAAAAAAAATCAGTCAATCATAAGACAAAACAAGTAAGCTTTCAAGTGTAGTCATATATCAATAATTATAATAATACTAAAGTAGCTAATTCTATTACTGGCATCTGTTCATTGCATTTAGCTCTTTTTGGATTACTCATGTCATATCCCATTATTCTGAGTTTACAAAGATGCTGTTATTGACCATTTGAACACATTGCATTTTGAGAAGCTTGAGAATTTGTTACATGCCACAAAATTATATTTTAAAAAATAAATAATTAAAAAATAATTACAGTGACAAAACTTGTATGCAAAATAGAGATAGAAAAATGGTAGATACATGGAAATACAGACACAATGATACAAATATATCTTTCTTCATGTATACTGAGTTCCTCTTAGTTTTGCATTAGTCAATACAAAGGATAATTCACCCACAGAGACTAGTAAAAGCTCATTAGAGAGATTCATCTTCTTAAAAAATTATATTAAAAATTTTGTGTTATGTGTTAAGTCTTTAATAATGGGTAACTTCAAACTAGCAGAAAAGATACCAATATAGGTAAATTTTACATTTTTAAACTGTCACAGGGCTCTTTGGTATTGAGGTCATCTTATAAAGAATTTCTCACTCACTGCCATCGAGTCTGATCCAACTCATAGTGACCCTTCTTTGGGTTTCCCAGTGGATATCACTACAGAAGTAGATTGCCCATTCTTCCTTCTGCGGAGTGGCTGGTGGGTTTGAAGTGTCAGTCTTCTGTTTAGCAGTCAAATGCCTTAGGCACTGCACCACCAGAGCTCCTAGAAAGAATATACATATCTTTATTTAATCTTTTAATATTTTGTGATAAATGCTCTCTGATGTGAAAAGGCTATGTGCATGGGCAATGGACTCAGACATAACTGGGCAATGGACTCAGACATAACTGCAGTTACTCTGTCAGAGAAATCAGCTAAAAAATTTACTTAAGTAGAATTATGGCTTAAAAATAATGAAATAATTATAGCTTTCAATGAAATGTTTTAAGTATTTTAATGAATATAGATGATAAAAATGATTTTCCAGGCTCCTGAGGAACATTTACCAATATAATATTGTAGGACAATGCATAAAATTTTCAATGCTTCAAAAGTGTATTATTTTATTTTTCTGGGCTCATTGTTGAATTGTTGGATCAAAACTATGCAACTGAAGGGAGTGTTTGAACTGTGAAAAGTGCATCCTATTATACATCTCACATACATTTGTGTTCTGATTAAATAGAGATCAAGTTTAAAATGAATTAGAGGGGAGGCGGGGCAAGATGGCGGACTAGGCAGAAGGATTGCACAGACCCTCTTCAACAAAGAAAAGGGAAACCAATTAACACAGACACAGAAGATAATCTTG
>NW_006921616.1:1222247-1233775 GCF_000298275.1 Orycteropus afer afer
CCAGCCAAGTTGATACCTGACCTTAACTACCACACCACCCCAAACAGGCATGGATAATGGGATTTACGAAACACCACAGAATGGAGGACAATGGCTAGAAGGGCCACATCAAGCAATTCACTGCAATCAGATAGTTTTCCTCTTGGGATTCTTTTGTCTTTTGTAGCCATAGGCAACCTTCAGGTAATAATAATGCCAGGGATCATTTGCAAGGGCACATTTGAACATGCAGTTTCAATTTGATCGGAAGCTCATGGCCTCTGTGTGATATTCAGTATTCCACAATTCAAATATCACCCTTGTATTCAGGGTGGATAACTCACCAGTAGTGTGTCAGAGAAGCCATGTCAATCAGAACCAGATTCCACTCTGAGTGGGTTCCTGCTCAGGCCCCCATCAGTTAAAGGATTTGAACACCACCTGTGTTTAGTATGGACAAAAATACTATGATCATGCATCCCAGTGTCTGTGTACACGTATATTGAACAGTGAAAATCACTAAAAGCAATAGGTTATCCTGTTGAACTTGCTTAAATAGTAATGTCTATATATACATAGGACTGTGCCCGCTCACTGACAGTCTTTTTACATGCACTATCATATTTGGTCCTAACAGGAGTGATACCAGGTGTGTCAGATATCATTTACTTTCTTTTACAGAAGAGATCCTAAGGTAAAGGAGAATGGGAACAGGAACCTTAGTGTTCTCTGTCTTAGCTTCTGATCTTAAAATCAATGATTCTTGACCAGTGACACAGCAAATCCCTGGTAAAAGTCTTGCAATATTCAATGGCTGTAACCAATCCCAGACAGATTTAAATGAAACTGAAAGGGGTCAAAGCTAGAGGCCTGCATTGAGTTTTAATATTTCAGTTGGTTCTCATACACCTTCAGCAAAGCACTGCTCTTTCGTATGACGTTGACTCTTCCACTCATGAATACAGGCTTCGGAAGAATTAAACACTGAATTGATCCAGTAACCTTGCTTTCATTCTCAATGAATAATCCAAATATTTCTTCTAAAGAGTCTTACTTATATTCATAATGATTTCTCCTCCCTCTGGATAGAGCACAATATAGAGATAGCCCTGGTGGTACAGTGGTTAAGAATTCTGCTACTAACCAAAAGGTCTGTAGTTCAAAACCACTAGCTGCTTCATGGAAGAACGATGAGGCAGTCTGCTTTCCTAAAGATTTATAGCCTTGGAAACTCTATGGGGCGGTTTTACTCTGTTCTCTAGGGGCTCTGTGAGTCCAAACTGACTTCACAGCAATGAGTTAAACTAATAAGAGCATACAAAAAATGTATTTGAACATTTCATTCAATGATATTCTATTTTTTGTGAAATACTTTGTTTATAGACTCACAAAAATGTATGTACACATATATGTGACACAAAAAAATATTTCTTATAAATATATCCACTTATACAAATATATATCCAGTATACATATACTATTTTTCTGTATATATTAAAAATTTTATGATAGATGGAAAATAATAAATTTATTTTCAGAATGCCAACTTTCATCAAAGTAGGATTAATTTATCTTATTCAAGATTAGATATTTTCTTTCAACTCAGAAATAAGTCATATTCATTCACACAGCCTGGAAAAATCTATCTTAGACATAACTCAGTAAGTCAAAAAGCTTTTTAGGGCTGTAAAATTTGCTAGTTTCCTCAACTTCTGGACTGGTTGATATAATGAATGTCAGTGAAAGTGCTATTGAGTGAATCTGAAGGATAATAGAATATGTTGGTGCCACTAGAGGAGCAAATTAAAGGTAAATGGAATTGCAGAGAAATCAAGGAGTAGAATCAAAGAAAGTAGATAATTAGGGAGAAAACAAGTGGCCAGGAGTTAGTCCATAAAGAGAAGATGGAATATAAATTTAAACAGAAATTTCCCAGTGTCCTCTCAGTAATGAAGAAAAAAAAACTCATTAGTAATGTAGATGCTGTGACTGAGTCTACTCTGTCAGAACCTAAATGACTGGTATTCCTATAAATTTTAAAACCATAAGGTAGTTTGATAGGCATCCATCTTCTTTCAAAGTCATAATATTTAAAAAAAAAAAAAAAAAAACTCTGAAAGTTTAGCTAAATCAGTAATGCTTATATTGTTGTTGTTATTGCATGCAGTCGAGTTGGACCTGACTCATAGTAACCCCTCCTTGGGTTTCCGAGGCAGTATCACTATGGAAGTAGATTACACAACCTTCCTTCTGAGAAGTGGCTAGTGGGTTTGAACCAGCCAGCTTATATTATTAGTTTTAATATATTTAACTGTTTCTTAAAAAAAAAAAAAAAAAAAAAAAAAACCTCTGGTCGTTCATTGTCAATGTTCTTGCCTGTTGGATTGGTTGTCACTAACATCAATGTAACCCTATGAAGGATGTGGCTCAGCTGAGGTCCTGCATGACAACAGAATCCATGTGACAAGCTTTGTGTAATGTTCTGTTTTCTTAGCTAGCAAAGGATAAACAAGCTCCATTACTGGATATAGATGTAAAAACTAGATAATGATACTTTTAAACTTTTACTTCCCTTGGGGTAAGCAAACACAGATTATTTCTTTTAATTTTTCAAATCCTTTTCTATTAGTTGTCTTTGAAAATGAAATTTTTTTAAAAAAAAGTTTCTAAAACTCTTCTAGGAAGACTTTTCAGACACAAACTTTACCAAAATAAAAAACTCAATCACAATATCTAGTGAATATTGCCTTAATTCATCTTGCAGACAAAATAGATGAGATCTAAGTTTTCCTTCAAATAGTTTTCAAGAACCTGGGGCTTGTGTGCTTCACCAGTTTGAAAGCTGAAGAGACACGTATAGAAACAATTTGCTACATCAATAGCTGGGGTTTGCTCTAAATATTTGAAGTACATCACACAGAAGAGCAATGCAAGTGTTTGCTTCCTGAAGTTTCCAGCTCATTGTATTCAGAGCTTCAAATATATTCCTCCCCTATATCAAGCCCTCCTGAAAGTCTGAATTTTTAGAAGAATGATGGGTCTTATTTGGTAAAACATTACTGTGTAATGCTTCCTCCTTAGCTCAAGAATAAAGCCGTTTGATGGATTAAGCAGTTTATCACTTATTTATAATGATTTCTCATCTCTCCAGGTATAACTGTATAGAGGTAGAAAACTAAGAAAAGGGAGGCTTTTGGGCACAGTAGTTAGGTACTGGGCTGCTAACTTGCATGGTCAGTGGTTTGAACCTACCAGCCTATTCCAAAATCAGGAAATTTCTATTTTCAATTCATAAATGTATCTGAGTAAATTCCCTCTTGATAATCAATGACCATATGAAATGGGAAAAAGGTGGTCATGCTTAGCATTAAATTATTGTATCTAAACTGTGTTTGAATTATTTTTTCCTAAAAATTAAGGCAATAGGTAAAGAAGTAGAGCATTTCTCATTGATCACAGAGTAGTGCTGACAGAGTTCATTTTGGAAATAGAGGAGATTTATGTTCTCAATTGGTTTTTGCTAGATTTTCAATCTAGGATGGAATGATAGTACAGAGTCCATGCTTTTGGATCTGAGCATGTCACAATGTGTAAATTGCCATCTTAGTTTGTCTCATAATTGTCATATAATGTTATGTTTATATGTTATAACTTTTTGAAGTCAGAGATAATGCATGTTTTATATCTTTATCTAAAACATTGTTGTTGTTGTTATGTGCCGTCGAGTCAGCCCTGACTCATAGCTACCCCTCCTTGGGTTTCCGAGGCAGTATCATTATGGAAGTAGGATTGCCCAAAATTGAAATATAGTATGGTAAATTATTAGCTAATTGCATGCCTTATTACCTATTCTGTGATATAGAGTTCTGAAAATAATTTTTGTATCCTAACATTATCCAAATCATCTTCACTCTGTAATACTGAGAATCTTTAATATCTTAATCAGTACCCAAAAATTACAGCCTGCTAGTTAAATATGAAAGCTATCTTCTACCTGGGCAAATAGTTATCAGCACTATTTAGTAGGAGAACCAATTTGTTTAAAATTAATATTTCTACACTGTATATAAGTTTTATTTTCATGAATAAACACTTCACAATTGTAAGGAAATAACATGTACAGTTAAAAGAAAAAAAAGAAAAGACCATCAGAACATTCCTTAGAAGCATGGATAGTATGATTTCAGCTCCTTTGCTTTGGACATGGTACCTGAAATAACCGATTGTAGAAAAGGTCACTGTGTGTGATAAAGTAGTTCAGTGAAAATGAGGGAACTCATGGATGAGCCGGATTGATGTAATAACCACAACAGGGGGCTCAGACATACCGGTGATAACGATGGCGGCAGAGGACCGAGCAGCGTTTAGGTCTAGTAAACACGAGGTCACTATAAATCAGAACCAGATCAAGGGTAATTCACAACAAGCTTATGGAACTTCAGCAAAGGCATCTAAAATGAAAATAAAGGAATTATCTATTTGAAGTAAAATCTTAAGTAATAAAACTGGGAGCCTAACAAAATGTTTCCAAAATATGGTTGGTTCTTTACTGGAATTTTATAATACTGGACCAGTAATATTATACTCTTGCAATGTGGATATTTGACTGATTCGAAAATACCATTTTGTAGAATTATGTATTCTATATATTGATATTTTTTTTTTCAGTGAGACACCTTAAACTTAAACTTCCTTTAATTCTTTGGCTTTGGTTTTCTATAATCATTGAATACATTTGTAGTAATTGATTTACACCCATTGTCTAATAAGAGCAATATCTTTGCTTCCCCAGGGAATGTTTTACTGGTGGCTCTTTCTTCCTGTGTCCATTCCAGTTCTCTGTGTGGGTGTCTCATCACTGTTTGTTGAAAACTGATCATTTTAAATAAAATGGTGTCTGTTATCACTGTCCTTTGTTGTTATTTCTTTACTGAGTCTCCTGGACTAGTCGGAAGTAAGCCTTAATGCTCCTTAGATGTGAGGATGGCAAGACTTCTTCCTGGTACCTTGGACATGCTCTCAGGAGGGACCAGTCCATGGAAAAGGACATTGTGCTTGGTGAAGTAGAGCATCAGGAAAACAGAGGAAGACCCTCAATGAGATGGACAGAACAGGGGCTGCCTCTATGTGCTGAGCATAGCAACGATTGTGACGATGGTGCATGACTGCACGGTGTTTTCTTCTGTGATATGTAGTGTTGCCATGAATGAGAACTGACAAAAGCATCATATATGTAATTACACACACACATATATATGTATAAAGATATATGTATATATATATATATGTATATATATGATAGATGTATGTATGTATCTGATAGATAATATGTGATACGTAAAAGTACACACATGTAATGTGTATATTGACAAAGACATATATGATATATGATAGATGTGTATGTGATAGATATATGTTATATGCCATATATGTGACAGATGTAACATATATATGACATATGTGTTAGACTGGGTTCTGTACAGAAACAAAACCAGTAAAGCTTATATATAGAGAGAAAGATAAATTTATCTTAGGAAAATGGCTCACATACATATAGAAGCTGGCAAGTCTCAAGTTTTTGGATCAAAGGTCAAGCTGGAGGCTTTTCTCGACTCATGCAGCTGCAGGGGCTGAAGAGCTCAAGGTTAGCAGATAGTATACTGGCTGTTGACTCCAATGAATGACGAATCCAATATCTCCAGGCCAAATGGTGTATTGTTCACTCACGGACAGCTGTAGGCAGCACAACAGAATCCCAATCCACAGAAGAGTGTCTCTTTTTTCAAGATGTCCATAAATATACTGGAAGCAGGTCACACCCCTAGGGAAACTCCCTTTCAATGAATTGGCTGCTCAAAACATATATATCTGATCCCATCATGGGAATAACCCACATCACAACTGCTTAAACCACACAGAATTGTGGTCCAGCCAAGTTGACACACAGCTCCACCTATCACAACATATACATACAAATATATGACATATGTGAGATGTATATATTCATTACTATTTTCATCAACTACAACTCTACTCATTTGTAATATGGATCTACTAGAAAGTATGACCTAATATATTAGATCAGTTTCCTAACATGGTAACATTTTGGGTCAATGTAGTATAAAAATGTTGACAAACAGTGTATAATTACTGTCTACTAATAGTGGTAGACAGTGGTATGGTGCCCAAAGCACTTGACTGCTGATCAGAAGGCTGGCAGTTCAAACCCACCAGCCACTCCTCAGAAGGAAGGTTGGGTGATCTACTTCTGTAGAAATATTGCTTCAGAAACCCAGGGAGAGGTCGCTATGAGTCAGATCTGACTCAACGGCAGTGAGTTTGGTTTTAGTTTTTTGGGAATATCTAGTAATAGCCACACATCCATAAAAATGTTTTTATTTTCCATTTTATTCCTATGAAAGTACAACTGCAGATAGAAACTCAACTTGGAAGGAGGTTGTCCTGCTTTAAGGAACACGGTGTCTATTACATGCAGTGACATTTTTCCTTGTGTAAGCTGTGAGAGATCAAAGTATTTTAGGTTAACTTGAATGCATATCAATTTACCAGAGACTACATGAACGATAGTGTTAATATGCTTGCAGAAAAAGATAACATTTAAACTCATTGTTGACAAAGGAAATTTGATAATTTGCTTTGTCAATGCAGGTGGTACAATATGGCCTATGATCACATTTTTACTCCACAGTGTTTTGGAGCAATATTGAACTCTGCCACATATGGTACTTGATTGTATTATGATCTGCTACTCTCTGTGGTGTAGGCTAACCACATTTCCAGATGGCAGAAGTAAATATGGACACCCCATGATTTAAAACGAAAAGAGGAACTCTGGGCAATTTTAGTT
The DNA here is from genome assembly GCF_000298275.1 of Orycteropus afer afer. Lineage (NCBI taxonomy): Eukaryota > Metazoa > Chordata > Mammalia > Tubulidentata > Orycteropodidae > Orycteropus > Orycteropus afer. The sequence continues at coordinate 1,229,095 of NW_006921616.1, forward strand.
CTGGCATACTGTATAATTGCTAAACAGCAAACACGAATGAGAACAAAGACGTATTTGGGGAAAGTTTATTGATTTCTTAACATCTACTGATTCAATAAGTGAAGTATACTTTTATGGAAGATTTTAGTAAGTGGAAATACGTGGAAATTTTTGAAACAACTGACATGAAAAAGAATAAAAATATGAGCACCGATAATAAAATACTGGATATGGTGTGAGCATGTGTGTCTGTGTTTGTGTGCGGAATCCATTTGTATATCAGATACAGCTCATTTGTGTGTATGTATCATTAACTTGGAACATAATGTAATACATGGTGTTATACTACAGAGATTATTTAATTTTATATCATGTAGCATTTGCAAATGCAATTTAATATTTACAGATTATCTAAATTTTTGGCTGTGTGACATTGTAACATACAAAAAAAAAAACCAATAATGCAAGTAAAATGATCTCCACTTTGTAGACAACCAATCTGCATAAATAACTTAGACAATGTCACACAGCCAGCTGGTGAGAGGCTCTCTCCAGAGTAGGCTTTCTTAATAGCTATGCTATGGGGAAAAAAAAAAAAAAAAAAAACAACTCACTACCATTGAGTTGATTTCAACTCATAGTGACCCCCCTTTAGGTTTCCGAGGCACTAAATATTTAGGGAAGTGGCTAGTGGGTTTGAACTGCCAAACTTCTGATTAGCAGTAAAATGCCTTAGACACTACACTGAGCTCTTTAGCTATAATATATTTTTAATATAGTTGTATAGAAAGAAAGAAAGAGAAAGAAAGAAACTCACCACAGTCAAGTCTATTCGACACATAGTGACCCCTCCTTGGGTTTCCGAGGTGGTATCTCTACAGAAGTGGATCGCCCGATCTTCCTTCCAAGGAGTGGCTGGTGAGTTTGAACCGCCAGCCTTCTGGTGAGCAGTCAGATGCGTCAGGCACTAGGCCACAGAGCTCTCAATATACCTGCATAACTAGGTCAAATAATATAAAAATCACTGAAGTAGGTTCCCACGAGGTTGTAAAATTGTATATTTTCTGTAAACAATAAAAAAGAAAGTTAAATGATATTAAGGAAGAATCTGAGAAAATTCTACATTTTTTTTTTAGTACAGCCAACCATTTATACACATGCTTTAGAGAAATACAACACTTTATTTATTAATTATTCATTAATTAGTTGAGTATATTTTTATCAAATTATTTTTATACTCAAATTATTTGAATATATGTTTTCTGAAGCATTTTAGGAGCTGCTTACATTCATGTATATACTAATTCCTATTTCTTTTTCCTTTTATACTTGCTGCAGGTATTTTATTTCAATATGTCCTTACAATATTAATTTTGGTTTTAGTACTTTTTTCCATATAAAAAAGTTTTAACCATTTATTTGGAGAAATTAATGAACATTCTTTTCTACTTCTCCCATTGTTTTCATGTTTAAGATTTCCATTCACACTTTAAAACCTTCTGAAGAGTGGCTTGCTATTTTTACTAGTATTTCACTTAACAAAAACAAAAAGCCATTGCCACAGGGTCAATTTTGATTCACAGCAACCCTCTAGGTCAGTGTAGAACTGCCCCACAGAGTTTCCAAGGATGTAATCTTTACGGAAGCAGACTGCTGCATCTTTTTCCCATGGTGCAGCTGGTGGGTTCAAACTGCTACCCTTTCAGTTAGCAGCCAAATGCTTAACTACTGTGCCACCAGGATTCATTTTCAAGTAATAATTAAGTGTCATGTATCTCACAATTATGTAATTCTGAAGCAAAAAAAAAAAAATTCATATTTTTTAAAGAGCCAAGTAATTGCTCTAACAAAATTAATTGAATATAAATATTATCCACTAATTTCTATTAGTTTTTTATTTTTTCACATGTTGCAAAGGTTTATTTCTGAAGTCTGAATCTTATTCTATTGCTAATTATTCCATATGATAGAAATAATGTTAATACAGTTTTTATATTTTAATGAATATTTTTTCATATTATTCATCGTCTAGTACTTTGTATCCTTGTTGTTTGGTGCCCTCGAGCCGGTTTCCACTCCTCGCGACCCTGTGTACAGCAGAACAAAACACTGCCCGGTGCTCAGTCATCCTCACAATCATTGCTATGCTTGAGCTCCTTGTAAGCAGCCACTGTGTCAGTCCACCTCGTTGAGGGTCTTCCCTTTCTGGCTGACCCTCTACTCTACTTAACATTAGCAGAGATAGTGAGGCTACCACAGGACCAAGCGGTGTTTCACTCTGCTGTGCATAGGGGCACTATGAGTTGGAGAAGACATGATGGCACCTAACAACAACTACTTTACCAAGCATCATGTCCACCTCCAAAGACTGGTCCCTTCTGACATGACCAAAGTACATGATACAAAGTCTGGCCATTGTAACCTGTAAGGAGCATTTCCACTGCACTTCTTCCAACACAGATTTGTTCATTCTTCTAGCAATCCATAGCACACTCGATGTTCTTTGCCAACAGCACAACTCAAAAGCATCAGTTCTTTGCTCATTATCCAGCTCTTACATGCATATGATGCTACTGAAAATACCATGTCTTGGTCAGACACACGTTAGTTTTCAAAGTGACATCTTTGCTCTTTAACACTTGAAAGAGGTATTTTGCAGATTTTCCTAAGAGAATATGTCATTGAATTTCTTGACTTGCTACTTCCATGGACATTGATTGTGGATCCAAGTAAAGTGAAATCCTTGGCAACTTTAATCTTTTCTCCATTTATCATTATGTTACTTGTTGGCCTATTTTTTTTTTTTTTTTTCTTTTTGTCGAGATGTAATCCACATTGAAGGCATTCATTGATCTTTGGTCTTCATCAGTAAGTGCTTCATGTCTTATTCACTTTCAGCCAACAAGGATGTATCATCTGCACATCACTGGTTGTTAATGAGTCTTCCTCCAATCTTGATGCTACCTTCTTCTTCACAGATTACAGCTTCTTGGATTATTTCCTCAGCATAAAGTTTGAATAAGTATAGCAAAAGGATACAACCCTAATGCACACCTTTCTTGATTTTCAGGATCCCCTTGTACTTTTTGAACTACTGCCTCTTAGTCTATGTACACTTTCATCATGAGCACAATTATATGTTCTGTAATTCCCATTCTCCACAATATTATCCATAATTTATTATGATCCACACAAATACCCTTGCATAGTCAATAAAACACAGGTGACATCTTTCTGGTTTTCTCTGCTTTCAGCCAAGATCCATCTGACATCAGCAATGTCACCCCTTGTTCCACATTGTCTTCTGAATCCACCTTGAATTTCAGTCAGCTTCCTGTCTATGTGCTGCTGCAACCACTTTTGAATTATGTTCAGCAAAATGTTTCTTACATGTGGTATTAATGATATCGCACAATAGCTTACAGGTTCTGTTGGATCATCTTTCATTGGAATGGGCCCAAATGTATCTCTCTTCTAGTTGGTTGGCTAGATAGCTGTCTTCCAAATGTTTTGGTGCATAAATATGAATAACAATAGCATTAACTGGTCTTCTTTGTAAGCAGATGGATGGTATCCTATCATTGAAAGCATTGTACTTCAAGATCTTGAAATGTTCTTTTTGATGATGAATACTACAGCATTCTTCTTCAATTTGTCATTTCCAGCATAGTAGATTGAATGATTGTCCATTTTGAAGTGACCAATATCAGTCCATTTCAGCTCACTAATACCTAGGATATGGATCTTTATATATTGCATTTAACTTTTGGAAACTTCCCGTTTTCCTAGATTCATAGTACATCCTAAGTTCTGATTAGCATGGGATGCTTGTAGCTGTTTCTTTTCATTTTGCCACATCAGCAAAAAAAGGGCCTGAAAATTTTACTCCATCAATATCATTAGGTCTCCTCTACTTTGAGGAGGCAGCTCTTCCCCAACTGTATTTTGAGTGTCTTAAAAACTTAAGGGGCTCATCTTCTGGAACTATATCTTATAATGTTGTCCTGTTATTTATAGGTTTTTAGTGGCCATTTTTTTTCTGAAGTAGACTGCTACATCATTTTTCCTAGTCTGGAAGCTCCTTCTTAGAAGCCATGGGTGACATTGATGGTATTTGAAATAGTGGTGGCATAAGTTCTAGTATCACAACAACATGCAAACCACCTCAGTATGAAAAACTGACAGGCAAAGGGTGGACTTGTATGTAGAACATTTTAATTTCAACCATGGATATTTTCCATGTGTAATGTCCACAGGAATATTAGAAAATAATACCAAACTGAATGTACATAACAGTGACTACATAAAAGACAGTTCTATTAAGTAAGGGAAAGCTTTAAAAAAAAAAAAAAGTGCCTCAGAAGTTCAAGGGCAATATAAAACAGTCTAACACATGTGCATTGGGATTCCTCAATGAGATAGGAGAAGTGGAGAGGTATAGGGAAATTCTTTAAATAATTCATAGAAATCATTTAAATTAGATGTGAGTAGAACTCAAGATGTAAGAGTCTCGAAAAATATCCAACAGGAAAATTCTCAGTGTAAAATGTCAAAATTAAGTTGACTTGTTTTGGTTTCAGGAGAAAGGGAAAAAGACATACTTCTTCTTATGTGTCCTGCTAAATACAGCTAGCATTCCTGGACACTATATACAAAACAAATATAAATACACTCTAGAAGTTTAAAAATAGAAGTCAGGAAG
>NW_006921616.1:1234660-1235934 GCF_000298275.1 Orycteropus afer afer
GCTGTGATGATGGGCTCAAGTATAGCAGGGATCATGGAGCTGGCGCGGGATCAGGCAGTGTTTTGTTCTGCTGTGCATGGGGTCGCTATGAGTCAGAAACGACTCAACAGCACCTAACAACAACAACAACAACAACCAAAAAAACAAACCAAACTCACTTGCCATCGAGTCAGATCCAACTCATAGCAACCCCTCCTTGGGTTTCCAAGGCAGTATCTCTACAGAAGTAGATTGCCCAGTCTTCCTTCTGAAGAGTGGCTGGTGGGTAATAGTTATTAAATAAGTAAAATACTATGTAGATATAATAACCTGTGCTTTCGCTGCTCAGTTAGTTGTCCTCTAAAAAAAGGCACAAATCAGTAGTTCGGAAATGTTTATATATGAGTACTTTTAATTATTAAAATTAATTTTCCCTCCTCAAACCTATCCTAATAACACTTTTATTTCCTTTTCTTTTGTGCCTATTTTAAACTTTATTCATTTAACTCACCCATCTATGAAATGTAATAAAACAGAATATGAAAGTTATTGAACAATATCATTAATATCATACACATGAAAAGTCATGCCAAAGAAAATTCAAAATGGTTGCGGCAGTCCAAAGACAGAAAACTGCCAGAAATTTAAGCCAGATTTAGAAGAGAATGTGGGATGAGGACTATCACTGATTTCAGATGGAACTTGGTCAAAAATAGAGACTACCAGAAGGATGTTTTCTTGTGTATGACTGACTATGCAAAGGAATTCCACTGTGTGGATCATAACAAATTATGGATAATATAGTGACTAATGGAAATTCTAGGTCACTTAATTTTGCTCATGTGGAACATGTACATAGACCAAGAGACAATTGTTTGAACAGAACAAGGAGATAATGTGAGGTTTAAAATAAGAAAAGGTGTGTATAAGGGTTCTATCCTTTCAGCATTCTTATTCAATCAGTATGCAAATAATTCAAGAAGCTGGACTATATGAAGAAGAACATGGTATCAGGTTTGGAGGAAGGCTCATTAACAAACTCCAATATACAGATGACATGACCTTGCTTGCTGAAAATGAAGAGAATGTGAAGCACTTAGTGATAAAGATCAAAGACCACAGCCTTCGGTGTGGATTATACCTCAATATAAAGGAAAAAAAAAATCTTCCCCTTAGACCAATAACCAGCATCATAATAACTATATAAGTTGTCAAGGATTTCATTTTACTTGGATCCACAATCAATGCCCATGGAAGTAGCAGTGAAGAAATCAAATGACATATTGCATTAAACA